>NC_057808.1:340541567-340598329 GCF_018294505.1 Triticum aestivum | reverse complement strand
GGGGGTCTGGGCGCGGCTTTGTAAAGAGGAGGGGGAGGCGGGGGCTTGCGGAAGGGGGCAGAGAGCCAGGCCTCGGCACGGACGCCGAGGTCGGCGCGGCGGCGCGCCGTGGCGGCGGCGGACTCCCGAGCGGACTCCCGCTTGGGGACGGAGACGAGGAGGTGGGCTGGCTGGCTGGGCCGCGACCCAGTTCGGTCCAAAAGGTGTATTTTTTTTATAAAACATTTGTTTTTAAACAGACAACAACCATAAAATAAAACAACAAATATTAAAAATGAAATATAGCATATTATATATCAAAATTTTCAGAAAAGGATCCTCTACAACATGAACATTTTTTATAGTCAAATAAAATCCACACAAATTTAAATAAAGCAAAGAGTGCTACAGCTCTAATAAAATCCAATAAAAATCATTTAAAAAACCAAAATGATTCCAATTTTATTTCTCTCCAATTTTCTGATGTAGGGAATCATTTTACCCTAATTTCCATATATTTTATTTTTGGAGCAAAATAATTTGAATAAAACCCAAATAACTCCAAATTGAAAATAATTTCCAAAAGGGGCTTTAAATTTGACTCTTTGAAACTTCCAACTCATATTTCATATAATTTGAAGGTCATTTTATCTTCTCTCATGAAAATCATTGAGTTGCTTGAAGTTCTGAATTTGAAATATTTTCAAATGAAATTCAAATATTTTCAACAACCCTTTTCATTTAAATAAATGGAAGAAGTCATGTCATCTTCTCTCTAGGGTTTTGTATTTGAAAAGAATTTGAATTCATGGAGATCATAAATGCAAAATCAAAGTTTGGAAAAATCCTTTTATTCCCTCTCATTTAACTTTCAAAAGTTTCAAATTTCACTCACTTTCAGTCAATCAATCACACAACAATCAAACAAACAATCAATCTATCTATTAATATAACATTCCAAAATTTAGAATTTTGGGATGTTACATGCCAGCATTAGCATGAACATTATATCTGGATCTTGTTTGATGCGAGACGGTTATTCATTTAAATCAGAGAATAATGGTTGTTCTATTTATATGAGTAATATCTTTTATGGTCATGCACCCTTGATGAGTGATAACCCACAAGTATAGGGGATCGCAACAGTTTTCGAGAGTAGAGTATTCAACCCAAATTTATTGATTCGACACAAGGGGAGCCAAAGAATATTCTCAAGTATTAGCAGCTGAGTTGTCAATTCAACCACACCTTGAAAACTTAATATCTGCAGCAAAGTATTTAGTAGCAAAGTAGTATGGAAGTAACGGTAATGATGGCAAAAGTAACAGTAGCAGTTTTGTGGTAATTGTAACAGTGGCAACGGAAAAGTAACTAAGCAAAGATCAATATGTGAAAAGCTCGTAGGCATTGGATCAATGATGGATAATTATGTCGGATGCAATTCCTCATGCAATAGTTATAACATAGGGTGACACAGAACTAGCTCCAGTTCATCAATGTAATGTAGGCATGTATTCCGAATATAGTCATACGTGCTTATGGAAAAGAACTTGCATGACATCTTTTGTCCTACCCTCCTGTGGCAGCGGGCTCCTATTGGAAACTAAGGGATATTAAGGCCTCCTTTTAATAGAGTACCGGACCAAAGCATTAGCACTTAGTGAATACATGAACTCCTCAAACTATGGTCATCACCGGGAGTGGTCCCGATTATTGTCACTTCGGGGTTACCAGATCATAACACATAGTAGGTGACTATTGACTTGCAAGATAGGATCAATAACTCACATATATTCATGAAAACATAATAGGTTCAGATCTGAAATCATGGCACTCGGGCCCTAGTGACAAGCATTAAGCATAGCAAAGTCATAGCAACATCAATCTCAGAACATAATGGACACTAGGGATCAAACCCTAACAAAACTAACTCGATTACATGATAAATCTCATCCAACCCATCACCGTCCAGCAAGCCTATGATGGAATTACTCACGCACGGCAGTGAGCATCATGAAATTGGTGATGGAGGATGGTTGATGATGACGACTGCGACGGATTCCCCTCTCCGGAGCCTCGAACGGACTCCAGATCAGCCCTCCCGAGAGAGATTAGGGCTTGGCGGCAGCTTCGTATCGTAAAACGCGATAAATCCTTCTCTTTGATTTTTTTCTCCTCGAACGTGAATATATAGAGTTGGAGTTGAGGTCGGTGGAGCCTCAGGGGGCCCACGAGACAGGGGGCAGGTGCCCCCCACCCTCGTGGACAGGGTGTGGGCCCCCTGGTCTTGATTCTTTTGCCAATATTTTTCATAAATTCCAAAAATATTCTCCGTGAAGTTTCAGGTCATTCCGAGAACTTTTATTTCTGCACAAAAATAACACCATTGCAATTCTGCTGAAAACAACGTCAGTCCAGGTTAGTTCCATTCAAATCATGCAAGTTAGAGTCCAAAACAAGGGCAAAAGTGTTTGGAAAAGTAGATACGATGGAGACGTATCAACTCCCCCAAGCTTAAACCTTTGCTTGTCCTCAAGCAATTCAGTTGACAAACTGAAAGTGATAAAGAAAAAACTTTTACAAACTCTGTTTGCTCTTGTTGTTGTAAATACGTAAAGCCAGCATTCAAGTTTTCAGCAAAGATTATGAACTAACCATATTCACAATAACACCTAGGTCTCATGTTTACTCATATCAATGGCATAATCTACTAGCGAGCAATAATAATAAATCTCGGATGACAACACTTTCTCAAAACAATCATAATATGATATAACAAGATGGTATCTCGCTAGCCCTTTCTGAGACCGCAAAACTTAAATGCAGAGCACCTCTGAAGATCAAGGACTGACTAGACATTGTAATTCATGGTAAAAAAGATCCAGTCACAGTCATACTCAATGTAAACTAATAGTAATGCATGCAAATGACATCGGTGCTCTCCAACTGGTTCTTTTTAATAAGAGGATGATGACTCAACATAAAAGTAAATAGATAGGCCCTTCGCAGAGGGAAGCAAGGATTTGTAGAGGTGCCAGAGCTCGAGTTTTGAAATAGAGATAAATAATATTTTGAGTGGCATACCTTCATTGTCAACATAACAACCGAGAGATCTCGATGTCTTCCATGCTACACACATTATAGGCGGTTCCCAAACAGAATGGTAAAGTTTGTGCTCCCCCACCACCAACAAGCATCAATCCATGGCTTGCCGAAACAACGGGTGCCTCCAACTAACAACAGTCCTGGGGGAGTTTCGTTTGCAATTATTTTGATTTGGTTTGAGCATGGGACTGGGCATCCCGGTGACCAGCCATTTTCTCGTGAGTGAGGAGCGGAGTCCACTCCTCTTGAGAATAACCCGCCTAACATGGAAGATACAGACATCCCTAGTTGATACATGAGCTATTCGAGCATACAAAAATAGAATTTCATTTGAAGGTTTAGAGTTTGGCACATACAAATTTACTTGGAACGGCAGGTAGATACCGCATATAGGAAGGTATGGTGGACTCATATGGAATAACTTTGGGGTTTATGGAAGTGCATGCACAAGCAGTATTCCCGCTTAGTACAAGTGAAGGCTAGAAAGAGACTGGGAAGCGACCAACTAGAGAGCGACAACAGTCATGAACATGCATTAAAATTAATCAACACTGAGTGCAAGCATGAGTAGGATATAATTCACCATGAACATAAATATCGTGGAGGCTATGTTGATTTTGCTTCAACTACATGCGTGAACATGTGCCAAGTCAAGCCACTCGAATCGTTCAAAGGAGGATACCACCCTATCATACCACATCACAACCATTTTAATAGCATGTTGGCACGCAAGGTAAACCATTATAAACTCCTAGCTAATTAAGCATGGCATGAGCAACTATAATCTCTAATTGTCATTGCAAACATGTTTCATTCATAATAGGCTGAATCAGGAAGGATGAACTAATCATATTTACAAAAACAAGATAGGTCGAGTTCATACCATCTTCTCTTATCTCAATCTGTCCATCATATATCGTTATTATTGCCTTTCACTTGCACGACCGAACAGTGTGGATAATAATAATAGTGCACGTGCATTGGACTAAGCTGGGCTCTTGGTTAATTCAACAATGATGGAAATGAGAGCCACTCAACATTTTCATCATGGTCTTCTCCTCTCGACCCCAAAAGAAAAGAAAGGAAATAAAACTATTTACACGGGAAAGCTCCCAACAAACAAAAGAAGAACGAGAAATCTTTTTGGGTTTTCTTTTAATTATTACTACTACTGGCATGGAAAGTAAACTAGCTAAAAAGCTATAACTAATTTTTTTGGGTTTTTTCTGAAGGTTTTTCAAACACACAAGAAGAGGACTTAAAACGAAAATAAACTAGCATGGATAGTACAAAGAAAAAGTATGAGCACCGACAACTGGCATGAGTGTGTGAACATGAATATAATGTCGGTGAGAAATACGTACTCCCCCAAGCTTAGGCTTTTGGCCTAAGTTGGTCTATGCCCACAGATCAAAGTGGTCCTCTCCAGTGTACTGAGGAGGATCCTTTGGGTGCCACTGGTTGGCGATCTCCTCCGGATCCCACTGATAAACAGACTGCCGATAAGGGTCAAGTGGTGGCTCCGGCTCAGCCTCTGGAGCAGGTGTCACGCTCAAGTATGCATGAACGGCCTCCGGCAAAATGAGGTATGTGCCTGAAAATATGTTAAACAAAGAGGGCGCAGGCAAAGTAATAATCTCACAATAATTTTTATCAAATATCAAATTATACTTAAGCAGTTTCTTCTTATTTTTAACAATAAAGTCATGTGCTACCATACTCTTATAATCTAGAAAGACAGGGGGCAGCAACTTTTCTTCTTTCTCATAATGCCTAATAGGTATATTAAAGTGTGCAGCAAGGCGCGAAGCAAAGATGCCACCGAAGATGGGGCCCTTTGTACGGTTCAGACTTAAACGTTTAGCAATAATAGCGCCTAAACTGAAAGTTGTATCACGAAACAAAGCATGGCACAAAATAACAATATCAGGAGCACTAAGACTTCCACTGTTCCCGCGACCAATCAAGCATCTACTAGCAAATATTGCAAAGTAACGTAGAATAGGAAAACGTATGCTAGTAATTCTTGCACCTGAAACTTTCCTCGTTTCCCCTACAACAATTTCATTAATAAACCCCTCCACATCATTACGGTGTGGTTCCCCTATGCTGCCCTCAAAGGGTATCTTGCATACCCGACAAAAATCATATAGGGACATCTCCTTAACTTCATCATATAAATGAAACTCCACTAAAGGTGGTGATTTCTTAGTATGAAAGTGAAAATTTTGCACGAAAAAATTAGTGAGTAGGAGATATTGTTCGCGCTGGTCGCGGAGGAAGTCGGTGAGGCCTGCATTCTCAGCCAAGTGATAAAAATCATCATAAATTCCAGCGGCTCTCAAGAACTCATCACAAGGCCATTCACACGGCCGAACCTCCGCAGTGCGAGGGAGATTATATTTGGGCTTCTTATTCTCCTCACTTTGCTTATCCTTCGAGCTTCGGCTCGAAGAGCCCCTCAACAATCTCTTCATCATTTTCTTTCTTTGAAAATTTTCTGAAATTTTTAGTGACTCAAAATAAAAGTGAAGCAAACTCGACAAGATTGATAGCAACTACTCCCACAAGTGCCTAGAGACTATATCATGCATTAGAACTACTTGGGACCAAATAAATTTGGCATGCAAGCTCAAGAACAGGGTCACGAAAGCAGCAAAAATTTGCAATAAATAAAGCACTAGAACAAAAACTAATTGGACAATTGGAGGAGTCAGATACCGAAGAACAATCCCCCAAAGCAGTTTTGTAAATGGAGCTTTTAGCAAGGAGATCGAAAATTGCAGCAAAACGAGCTAGAACACGGGTTTGAGCCGTGTGGTGATTTTTTCTGGAGGAAGACAAAATGTGTGGGTGCAGGAATAAGTGGAGGGGGGCCACGTGGGGCCCACGAGGCAGGGGGCGCGCCCAGGGGGGATAGGGCGCGCCCTGCACCCTCGTGGCCAGGTGGTTGCCCCCTCTGGTGTGTTCTCAGTGCCAGATATTCTTAAATATTCTACAAAAAATCATATTTCAATTTCTGGGCATTTGGAGAACTTTTATTTTCAGGGTCTTTTTTATTGCAAGGATAATTCAGAAAACAGACAGAAAATGCTATTTTTTGCTTTGTTTAATCTAAATAACAGAAAGTAAAAGGAGGGTACAGAGAGTTGTGCTTTCTAACTTCATCCATCTCATGCTCATCAAAAGGAATCCACTAACAAGGTTGATCAAGTCTTGTTAACAAACTCATTCCGAATCGCATGAAACCGGAGAATTTTCGAATAACACTAGGTTACCTCGACGGGGATATGCACGTCCCCAATAATAAGAATATCATATTTCTTCTTGATAGTAGGAAGAGGAAATTTGAAACCTCCAATAATAATCGATGGAATTTTTTCAACAGAGTTGATACTGTGGACTTGAGGTTGTTTCCTCGGAAAGTGTACCGTATGCTCATTACCATTAACATGAAAAGTGGCATTGCCTTTGTTGCAATCAATAATAGACCCTACAGTATTCAACAAAGGGTCTACCAAGGATAATCGACATACTATCGTCCTCGGGAATATCAAGAATAACAAAGTCTGTTAAAATAGTGACGTTTGCAACCACAACAGGCACATCCTCACAAATACCGACAGGTATAGCAGTTGATTTATCGGCCATTTGCAAAGATATTTCAGTTGGTGTCAACTTATTCAAATCAAGTCTACGATATAAAAAGAGAGGCATAACACTAACACCGGCTCCAAGATCACATAAAGCAGTTTTAACATAGTTTCTTTTAATGGAGCATGGTATAGTTGGTACTCCTGGATCTCCTAGTTTCTTTGGTATTCCACCTTTAAAAGTATAATTGGCAAGCACGATGGAAATTTCAGCTTCCGGTATCTTTCTCTTATTTGTAACAATATGTTTCATGTACTTAGCATAAGGGTTCATTTTAAGCATGTCAGTAAAACGCATACGTAAAAAGATAGGTCTAATCATTTCAGCAAAGCGCTCAAAGTCCTCATCATCCTTTTTCTTGGATGGTTTAGGAGGAAAAGGCATGGGTTTCTGAACCCATGGTTCTCTTTCTTTACCGTGCTTCCTAGCAACAAAGTCTCTCTTATCATAACGTTGATTCTTTGATTGTGGGTTATCAAGATCAACATCAGGTTCATTCTCTACATCATTGTTATTGCTAGGTTGAGCATCACCATGAACATCATCATTAATATTATCACTAGGCTCATGTTCATTACCAGATTGTGTTTCAGCATCAAAAATAGAAGTTTCATTGGGATTCTCAGGTGTGTCAACAACAGGTTCACTAGAAGCATGCATAGTCCTATCATTTTTATTTTTCTTCTTCTTAGAAGGACTAGGTGCATCAACATTAGTTCTCTGAGAATCTTGCTCAACTCTCTTAGGGTGGCCCTCAGGATACAAAGGTTCCTGAGTCATTTTACCCCTCTAGTCATAACTCTAACAGCATTATCTTTTTTCTTATTATTTAATTCACTGAGCAAATCATTTTGAGCCTTAAGCACTTGTTCTACTTGAGTGGTGACCCTCAGGCACAACAGGCAATTCATATCTAGGGGGAGAATCTTCATCATCACTTTCATCAATATTATCAGTTTCAATAATTTCATTCTCTCTAGCCCTAGCAAGTTGTCCACCGAGAAATTCACCTAATGGCACAGTATTATCAAGCATAGAAGTAGTTTCATCATAAGTATCATGCAAAGCAGAAGTGGCATCATCAATAACATGCGACATAGCAGAATCAATAGTAGGAGTAGGTGTCGCAAGTTTATTCATAGCAGAAGGTGAATCAAGTGCGGAGCAAGATGGAAAATTCTTACCTCCCCTCGTAGTTGAGGGATAAATTTGGTTTTTTCGTCTTTCAAGTTCCTCATAGTGATCAGCAGATATAAATCCCAAGTGACTCAAAGAATAGAGCTATGCTCCCCGGCAATGGCGCCCGAAAATAATCTTGATAACCCACAAGTATAGGGGATCGCAATGATACGTCTCCGTCGTATCTACAATTTTTGATTGTTCCATGCCAATATTCTACAACTTTCATATATTTTTGGCAATTTTTTATACTATTTTTGGGGACTAACATATTGATCCAGTGCCCAATGCCAGTTCCTGTTTGTTGCATGTTTTTGTTTCGCAGAATATCCATATCAAACGGAGTCCAAATGGGATAAAAACGGATAGAGATTATTTTTGGAATATTCGGAGAATATGGGAAGGAAAATCCACGCGAGACGGTGCCCGAGGGAGGCACGAGGCAGGGGCCGCGCCCCTGACCCTTGTGGGCCCCCCGTAAGGCGGTTGATACCCTTCTTCGGCCGCAAGAAGCTAATTTTTAGGAAAAAATCACGGCGAAGATTTCAGTCCAATCAGAGTTATGGATCTCCATATATATACGAAACGGTGAAAGGGCAGCAGAACAGAACGCAGAAACAGAGAGAGACAGAGAGACAGATCCAATCTCGGAGGGGCTCACGCCCCTCCCATGCCATGGAGGCCATGGACCAGAGGGGAAACCCTTCTCCCATCTAGGGAGAAGGTCAAGGAAGAAGAAGAAGAAGGGGGGCTCTCTCCCCCTCTCTCCCGGTGGCGCCGGAACACCGCCGGGGCCATCATCATCACCGTAATCTACACCAACACCTCCGCCATCTTCACCAACATCTCCATCCCCTTCCCCCATCTATCTACAGTGGTCCAGTCTCCCGCAACCCGCTGTACCCTCTACTTGAACATGGTGCTTTATGCTTCATATTATTATCCAATGATGTGTTGCCATCCTATGATGTCTGAGTAGATTTTCGTTGTCCTATCGGTGATTGGTGAATTACTATGATTGATTTAATTTGCTTGTGGTTATGTTGCTGTCCTTTGGTGCCCATCTTATGAGCGCGCGCGTGGATCACACCATAGGGTTAGTTGTATGTTGATAGGACTATGTATTGGAGGGCAAGAGTGACAGAAGCTTCAACCTAGCATAGAAATTGATGCATACGGGATTGAAGGGGGACCAATATATCTTAATGCTATGGTTGGGTTTTACCTTAATGAACGTTAGTAGTTGCGGATGCTTGCTAATAGTTCCAATCATAAGTGGATAGAATTCCAAGTCAGGGATGAAATGCTAGCAGTGGCCTCTCCCACATAAAACTTGCTATCGGTCTAGTAAAGTAGTCAATTGCTTAGGGACAATTTCGCAACTCCTACCACCTCTTTTCCACACTCGCTATATTTACTTTATTGTGTCTTTATATAAACAGACCCTAGTTTTTATTTACGTGCTCTTTATTATCTTGCAAACCTATCCAACAACACCTACAAAGTACTTCTAGTTTCATACTTGTTCTAGGTAAAGCGAACGTTAAGCGTGCGTAGAGTTGTATCGGTGGTCGATAGAACTTGAGGGAATATTTGTTCTACCTTTAGCTCCTCGTTGGGTTCGACACTCTTACTTATCGAAAGAGGCTACAATTGATCCCCTATGCTTGTGGGTTATCAAGACCTTTTTCTGGCGCCGTTGCCGGGGAGCAATAGCATGGGGTGATTATTCTCGTGTGTGCTTGTTTGCTTTATCACTAAGTAATTTTTATTTGCTGTTCTAAGTTGTTCTTTATCTTTAGCTATGGATATGGAACACGAAATACCAAAAAAATTAGGTGTACTTGCTACTCATGGAGATGAGGAACCTCCTAAAACCCTAGATGCTCGTTATGTGACTGATATTATGTACTACTTTGATAATCCCGAGAAAACCCCATTCAATTTTGTAATGGGAGACACATTGGATCAACGTGAATACTTTAGGGATTATCGCTTGACTCAAAAAGGGAAACTATTATGGGATCAAATTCATATGTTGAAGTGGTATGCTAGACAACTATGCTTGAGATATGATTATACTTGTTGCTCTAGGATGAAGTCTCCACACCTTTCCTTTTCATGCAAATTTAATGATAATGAAACCTTAGCTTCTTATGCTAATGGTATATATGATTACTATGATGTTGAACAAATTGAAGAATTTGTTGCTTTTAAGGGTGCTTATGAAATTGAATCTTTGTTTGAAAAGTATGAAGCTTTTGCTGATGATGTTTATAGGCCTGAAAATTTTGCTATATTGAAATATTTCTATGAGAATTATGAATACAATTCCGATATTGATGCATTTATTGAGAAAATCTCCGCTGTCCAAGAAGAGACTAATATTTTGCAGGAAACTATGGAAGAAGAAATTACTGAAACTATGAGCTCATTAGATGAAAAAGATGAGGAGGAGCGCGAAGAACAAAAGGAGGAAGAGCGGATTGATCACCCATGCCCACCTTCTAATGAGAGTAACTCTTCAACTCATACATTGTTTAATTTCCCTTCATGCTTAGCGAAGGATGAATGCTATGATGATTGTTATGATCCCGTTGATTCTCTTGAAATACCCCTTTTTGATGAACTTGATGCTTGCTATGCTTGTGGCCATGATGCCAATACGAATTATGCTTATCGAGATGAACTTGCTATAGTTCCTTATGTTAAACATGAAATTGTTGCTATTGCACCCACACATGATAGTCCTATTATCCTTTTGAATTCTCCAAACTACACTATATCGGAGAAGTTTGCTTTTATTAAGGATTATATTGATGGGTTGCCTTTTACCGTTGCACATGATGATTTTGATGAATGTAATATGCATGTGCTTGCTGCTCCTACTTGAAATTATTATGAGAGAGGAACTACATCTCCGCCTCTCCATGTTTCCAACACGAAAAAATTGCAAGAAACTGTTTATACTATGCATTGGCCTTTACTATGTGTGCATGAATTGTTCTTTTATGACATGCCGATGCATAGGAAGAGAGTTAGACTTCGTCATTGCTTAATATATGTTGCTTTGTGCTCACTACTAAATGCCAAATCATTGCTAATTAAAATTGGATTTGATATACCTTGGGATCCGGGTGGATCCATTACTTGAGCACTATATGCCTAGCTTAATGGCTTTAAAGAAAGCGCTGCCAGGGAGACAACCCGGAAGTTTTAGAGAGTCATTTATTTCTGTTGAGTGCTTTCATATAGTTTAAAAAAAAAGAGGGGAACCCAAAACTTTTTCAAAAAGGAAAGTGAAAGTGAGAGAGACAAGCATGGTTGAAGTGAGGGGCTCCTTGAACTTTGTTCATGCTCACGGAAACTTTGTGAATCTTGATTACAGAAACTTTTCAACAAAAATAATTACCCCCTTGTACAATTCCATTGTATTATAAAAATAATGTGCCAAGGTTTGCCTTTAGGATGTTTACAATGCTTGTTGGTTTGTACGGTGCAGGACAGAAACTTTGGCTGTAGTGCGCGATTTTACATTTTTTACTGGAACGTCAAATGGTTCTGATTCTTTTTGCACTGTCTTTCTATACAAATTTTTATTTTTCCTATTTTTGGAAGAAGTTTTCAAGTATCAGAAGTATGGTGAATGTTCAGATTGTTACAGACTGTTCTGTTTTAGACAGATTCTGTTTTTGATGCATAGTTTGCTTGTTTTGATGAAACTATCGATTTATATCAGTGGATTAAGCCATGGAAAAGTTATATTACAGTAGCTACAATGCAAAAACAAAATATGAATTGGTTTGCAACAGTACTTAGAGTAGTGATTTTCTTTATTATACTAACGGATCTTACCGAGTTTTCTGTTGAAGTTTTGTGTGGATGAAGTGTTAGATGATCGAGGAGGTCTCAATGTGAGGAGAAGGAAGAGAGGCAAGAGCTCAAGCTTGGGGATTCCCAAGGCACCCCAAGTAAATATTCAAGGAGACTCAAGTGTCTAAGCTTGGGGATGCCCCGGAAGGCATCCCATCTTTGTTCAACAAGTATCGGTATGTTTTCGGATTCGTTTCGTTCATGCGATATGTGCAAATCTTGGAGCGTCTTTTGCATTTAGTTTTCACTTTTCTTTTATGCACAATGCTGGTATGAGATAGTCCTTGGTCGATTTATAGAATGCTCATGGCACTTCACTTAAATCTTTTGAGTATGGCTTTATAGAATGCTTCATGTGCTTCACATATATCATTTGAAGTTTGGATTGCCTGTTTCTCTTCACATAGAAAACCGCCATTTGTAGAATGCTCTTTTGCTTCACTTATATTTGTTAGAGCGTGGGCATATCTTTTGTAGAAATAATTAAACTCTCTTGCTTCACTTATATCTATTTAGAGAGATGACAGGAATTGGTCATTCACATGGTTAGTCATAAAATCCTACATAAAACTTGTAGATCGCTGAATATGATATGTTTGATTCCTTGCAATAGTTTTGCGATATAAAGATGGTGATATTAGAGTCATGCTAGTGGGTAGTTGTGGATTAGTAGAAATACTTGTGTTGAGGTTTTTGATTCCCGTAGCATGCATGTATGGTGAACCATTATGTAACGAAGTCGGAGCATGAGGTACTTATTGATTGTCTTCCTTATGAGTGGCGGTCGGGGACGAGCGATGGTCTTTTCCTACCAATCTATCCCCCTAGGGGCATGCGTAGTAGTACTTTGCTTCGAGGGCTAATAAACTTTTGCAATAAGTATATGAGTTCTTTATGACTAATGTGAGTCCATGGATTATACGCACTCTCACCCTTCCATCATTGCTAGCCTCTTCGGTACCGTGCATTGCCCTTTCTCACCTCGAGAGTTGGTGCAAACTTCGCCGGTGCATCCAAACCCCGTTATACGATACGCTCTATCACACATAAACCTCCTTATATCTTCCTCAAAACAGCCATCATACCTACCTATCATGGCATTTCCATAGCCATTCCGAGATATATTGCCATGCAACTTCCATCATCATGATACACATGACTTGAGCATTTATTGTCATATTTCTTTGCATGATCGTAACATAGCTAGCATGATGTTTTCATGGCTTGTCCTTTTTTATGTCATTGCTATGCTAGATCATTGCACATCCCGGTACATCGCCGAACGCATTCATATAGAGTCATATCTTTGTTCTAGTATCGAGTTGTAATATTGAGTTGTAAGTAAATAAAAGTGTGATGATCATCATTATTAGAGCATTGCCCGCCAAAAAAAAGAGAGGCCAAAGAAGCCTAAATAAAAAAAGGGGCCAAAGAAGCCTGCCAAAAAAAAGAAGAAGAAGGGGGCAATGTTACTATCCTTTTACCACACTTGTGCTTCAAAGTAGCACCATGTTCTTCATGATAGAGTCTCTTATTTTTTCACTTTCATATACTAGTTGGAATTTTCATTATAGAACTTGGCTTGTATATTCCGATGATGGGCTTCCTCAAAGGCCCGAGGTCTTCATGAGCAAGCAAGTTGGATGCACACCCACTTCGTTTCGGTTTGAGCTTTCATACGCTTATAGCTCTAGTGCATCCGTTGCATGGCAATCCCTACTCCTCACATTGACATCAATTGATGGGCATCTCCATATCCCATTGATTAGCCGCGTTAATGTGATATTTTCTCCTTTTTTGTCTTCTCCACATAACCCCCATCATCATGTTCTATTCCACCTATAGTGCTATGTCCATGGCTTGTGCTCATGTATTGCGTGAGGGTTGAAAAAGCTGAAGCGCGTTAAAAAGTATGAACCAATTGCTCGGCTTGTCATCGGGGTTGTGCATGATGTGAATATTTTGTGTGGTGAAGATGGAGCATAGCCAGACTATATAATTTTGTAGGGATAACTTTCTTTGGCCTTGTTATTTTGAAAAGACATGATTGCTTTATTAGTAGGCTTGAAGTATTATTGTTTTTATGTCAAATGATAGACTATTGCTTTGAATCACTCGTGTCTTAATATTCATGCCATGATTAGACATATGATCAAGATTATGCTAGGTAGCATTCCACATCAAAAAATATCTTTTTTATCATTTACCTACTCGAGGACGAGCAGGAATTAAGCTTGGGGATGCTGATACGTCTCCGTCGTATCTATAATTTTTGATTGTTCCATGCCAATATTATACAACTTTCATATAATTTTTGGCAACTTTTTATACTATTTTTGGGACTAACATATTGATCCAACGCCTAGTGACAGTTCCTGTTTGTTGCATGTTTTTGTTTCGCAGAATATCCATATCAAACGGAATCCAAACGGGATAAAAACGGACGGAGCTTATTTTTGGAATATTTGGAAAATTCCGGAAGAAAAATCCACGCTAGACGGTGCCCGAGGTGGCCACGAGGCAGGGGGGCGCCCCTGACCCTCGTGGTCCATCCGTAAGGCAGTTGATGCCCTTCTTTGGCCGCAAGATTAAGTGATCAAGATTATGCTAGGTAGCATTCCACATCAAAAATTATCTTTTTTATCATTTACCTACTCGAGGACGAGTAGGAATTAAGCTTGGGGATGCTGATACGTCTCCGTCGTATCTATAATTTTTTATTGTTCCATGCCAATATTCTACAACTTTCATATATTTTTGGCAATTTTTTATACTATTTTTGGGGACTAACATATTGATCCAGTGCCCAATGCCAGTTCCTGTTTGTTGCATGTTTTTGTTTCGCAGAATATCCATATCAAACGGAGTCCAAACGGGATAAAAACGGATGGAGATTATTTTTGGAATATTCGGAGAATATGGGAAGGAAAATCCACGCGAGACGGTGCCCGAGGGAGGCACGAGGCAGGGGGCGCGCCCCACCCCCCTGGGCGCGCCCCTGACCCTCGTGGGCCCCCGTAAGGCGGTTGATGCCCTTCTTCGGCCGCAAGAAAGCTAATTTTTAGGAAAAAATCAAGGCGAAGATTTCAGTCCAATCGGAGTTACAGATCTCCATATATATACGAAACGGTGAAAGGGCAGCAGAACAGAACACAGAAACAGAGAGAGACAGAGAGACATATCCAATCTCGGAGGGGCTCTCGCCCCTCCCATGCCATGGAGGCCATGGACCAGAGGGGAAACCCTTATCCCATCTAGGGAGAAGGTCAAGGAAGAAGAAGAAGAAGGGGGGCTCTCTCCCCCTCTCTCCCGGTGGCGCCGGAACGCCATCGGGGCCATCATCATCACCGCAATCTACACCAACACCTCTGCCATCTTCACCAACATCTCCATCACCTTCCCCCATCTATCCATAGCGGTCCACTCTCCCGCAACCCGCTGTACCCTCTACTTGAACATGGTGCTTTATGCTTCATATTATTATCCAATGATGTGTTGCCATCCTATGATGTCTGAGTAGATTTTCGTTGTCCTATCGGCGATTGGTGAATTACTATGATTGATTTAATTTGCTTGTGGTTATGTTGCTTGCCTTTGGTGCCCATCATATGAGCGCGCGCGTGGATCACACCATAGGGTTAGTTGTATGTTGATAGGACTATGTATTGGAGGGCAAGAGTGACAGAAGCTTCAACCTAGCATAGAAATTGATGCATACAGGATTGAAGGGGGGCCAATATATCTTAATGCTATGGTTGGCTTTTACCTTAATGAACGTTAGTAGTTGCGGATGCTTGCTAATAGTTCCAATCATAAGTGCATAAAATTCGAAGCCATGGATGACATGCTAGCAGTGGCCTCTCCCACATAAAACTTGCTATCGGTCTAGTAAAGTAGTCAATTGCTTAGGGACAATTTCGCAACTCCTACCACCACTTTTCCACACTTGCTATATTTACTTTATTGTGTATTTACCTAAACAGCCCCTAGTTTTTATTTACGTGCTCTTTATTATCTTGCAAACCTATCCAACAACACCTACAAAGTACTTCTAGTTTCATACTTGTTCTAGGTAAAGCGAACGTTAAGCGTGCGTAGAGTTGTATCGGTGGTCGATAGAACTTGAGGGAATATTTGTTCTACCTTTAGCTCCTCGTTGGGTTCGACACTCTTACTTATCGAAAGAGGCTATGATACGTCCATTTTGCATCATGCTTTTATATCGATATTTATTGCATTATGGGCTGTTATTACACATTATGTCACAATACTTATGCCTATTCTCTCTTATTTTACAAGGTTTACATGAAGAGGGAGAATGCCGGCAGCTGGAATTCTGGGCTGGAAAAGGAGAAAATATTAGAGACCTATTCTGCACAACTCCAAAAGTCCTGAAACTCCACGAAAGTTGTTTTTGGAAATAATGAAAAATACTGAGCGGAAGAAATACCAGAGGGGGCCCACACCCTGGCCACGAGGGGAGGGGGCGCGCCCTACCCCCCTGGGCGCGCCCCCCTGCCTCATGGGCCCCCTTTTGGCCCTCCGGTGCCCATATTCTGCTATATGAATTCTTTCGTCCGAAGAAAAATCATAAGCAAGCTTTCGGGACGAGACTCCGCCGCCACGAGGCGGAACCAATCTAGGGCTCTGGCGGAGCTGTTCTGCCGGGGACACTTCCCTCCGGGAGGGGGAAATCATCGCCATCGTCATCACCAACGCTCCTCTCATCGGGAGGGGGCAACCTCCATCAACATCTTCACCAGCACCATCTCCTCTTAAACCCTAGTTCATCTCTTGTATCCAATTCTTGTCTCTAAGTCTGGGATTAGTACTTGTAGGTAGCTAGTAGTGTTGATTACTCCTTGTAGTTGATGCTAGTTGGTTTATTTGGTGGAAGATCATATGTTCAGATCCTATATGCATATTAATACTCCTCTGATTATGAACATGAATATGCTTTGTGAGTAGTTACGTTTGTTCCTGAGGACATGGGAGAAGTCTTGCTATTAGTAGTCATGTGAATTTGGTATTCGTTCGATATTTTGATGAGATGTATGTTGTCTCTCCTCTAGTGGTGTTATGTGAACGTCGACTACATGACACATCACCATTATTTGGGCCTAGAGGAAGGCATTGGGAAGTAATAAGTAGATGATGGGTTGCTAGAGTGACAGAAGCTTAAACCCTAGTTTATGCGTTGCTTCGTAAGGGGCTGATTTGGATCCATATGTTTCATGCTATGGTTAGGTTTATCTTAATACTTCTTTTGTAGTTGCGGATGCTTGCAATAGGAGTTAATCATAAGTGGGATCTTGTCCAATTAAGGACAGCACCCAAGCACCGGTCCACCCACATATCAAATTATCAAAGTACCGAACGCGAATCATATGAACGTGATGAAAACTAGCTTGACGATAATTCCCATGTGTCCTCGGGAGCACTTTCCTCTATATAAGAGTTTGTCCAGGCTTGTCCTTTGCTACAAAAAGTATTGGGCCACCTTGCTGCACTTTATTTACTTTTGTTACTTGTTGCTCGTTACAAATTATCCTATCACAAAACTATCTGTTACCTATAATTTCAGTGCTTGCAGAGAATACCTTGCTGAAAACCGCTTATCATTTCCTTCTGCTCCTCGTTGGGTTCGACACTCTTACTTATCGAAAGGACTACGATAGATCCCCTATACTTGTGGGTCATCAGGCTACAATTAATCCCCTATACTTGTGGGTTATCATGCAACAGTTTTCGAGGGTAGAGTATTCAACCCAAATTTATTGATTCGACACAAGGGGAGCCAACGAATATTCTCAAGTATTAGCAGCTGAGTTGTCAATTCAACCACACCTGGAAAACTTAATATCTTCAGCAAAGTATTTAGTAGCAAGGTAGTATGGAAGTAACAGTAACGGTGGAAAAAGTAACAATAGCAGTTTTGTGGTAATTGTAACAGTGGCAACGGAAAAGTAACTAAGCAAAGATCAATATGTGAAAAGCTCGTAGGCATTGGATCAATGATGGATAATTATGTCAGATGCAATTCCTCATGCAACAGTTATAACATAGGGTGACACAGAACTAGCTCCAGTTCATCAATGTAATGTAGGCATGTATTCCGAATATAGTCATACGTGCTTATGGAAAAGAACTTGCATGACATCTTTTGTCCTACCCTCCCGTGGCAGCGGGGTCCTATTGGAAACTAAGGGATATTAAGGCCTCCTTTTAATAGAGTACCGGACCAAAGCATTAGCACTTAGTGAATACATGAATTCCTCAAACTACGGTCATCAGCGGGAGTGGTCCCGATTATTGTCACTTCGGGGTTACCGGATCATAACACATAGTAGGTGACTATTGACTTGCAAGATAGGATCAAGAACTCACATATATTCATGAAAACATAATAGGTTCAGATCTGAAATCATGGCACTCGGGCCCTAGTGACAAGCATTAAGCATAGCAAAGTCATAGCAACATCAATCTCAGAACATAATGGATACTAGGGATCAAACCCTAACAAAACTAACACGATTACATGATAAATCTCATCCAACCCATCACCGTCCAGCAAGACTATGATGGAATTACTCACGCACGACAGTGAGCATCATGAAATTGGTGATGGAGGATGGTTGATGATGACGACTACGACGGATTCCCCTCTCCGGAGCCCCGAACGGACTCCAGATCAGCCCTCCCGAGAGAGATTAGGGCTTGGTGGCAGCTCCGTATCGTAAAACGCGATGAATCCTTCTCTTTGATGTTTTTTCTCCTCGAACGTGAATATATAGAGTTGGAGTTGAGGTCGGTGGAGCCTCAGGGGGCCCACGAGACAGGGGGCACGCCCAGGGGGCAGGTGCCACCCCCACCCTCGTGGACAGGGTGTGAGCCCCCTGGTCTTGATTCTTTTGCCAATATTTTTCATAAATTCCAAAAATATTCTCCGTGAAGTATCAGGTCATTCCGAGAAATTTTATTTCTGCACAAAAATAACACCATGACAATTCTGCTGAAAACAGCGTCAGTCCAGGTTAGTTCCATTCAAATCATGCAAGTTAGAATCCAAAACAAGGGCAAAAGTGTTTGGAAAAGTAGATACGATGGAGACGTATCAATGAGTGGTCTATTTTTATTGAATCTCGATAGTAGTGATACACATATTCATAGTGTTGAACCCAAAGATATAAGTTTAATAATGATAGTGCAACTTATTTGTGGCACTGCCGTTTAGGTCATATTGGTGTAAAGCACATGAAGAAACTCCATGCTGATGGGCTTTTGGAATCACTTGATTATGAATCACTTGATGCTTGCAAACCATGCCTCATGGGCAAAATGACTAAGACTCCGTTCTCCGGAACAATGGAGCGAGCAACTAAATTATTGGAAATAATACATACTGATGTATGCAGTCCCATGAATGTTGAGGCTCACGGCGGGTATCGTTATTTTCTGACCTTCACAGATGATTTGAGAAGATATGGGTATATCTACTTGATGAAACATAAGTCTGAAACATTTGAAAAGTTCAAAGAAATTTTAGAGTGAAGTGGAAAATCATCGTAACAAGAAAATAAAGTTTCTACGATATGATCGCAGAGACGAATATTTGAGTTATGAGTTTGGTCTTCATTTGAAACAATGTGGAATAGTTTTGCAACTCACGCCACCTGGAACACCACATCATAATGGTGTGTCCGAACGTCATAACCGTACTTTATTAGATATGGTGTGATCTATGATATCTCTTACCGATTTACCACTATCGTTTTGGGGTTATGCATTAGAGACAACTGCATTCACGTTAAATAGGGAACAATCTAAATCCGTTGAGATGACACCATATGAACTGTGGTTTGGCAAGAAACCTAAGCTGTCGTTTCTTAAAATTTGGGGTGGCGATGCTTATGTGAAAAAGTTTCAACCTGATAAGCTCGAATGCAAATCGGAGAAATGCGTCTTCATAGGATACCCAAAGGAAACTATTGGGTACATCTTCTATCATAGATCCGAAGGCAAGATATTCGTTACTAAGAATGGATCTTTTCTAGAGAAGGAGTTTCTCTCGAAAGAAGTGAGTGGGAGGAAAGTAGAACTTGATAAGGTAATTGTACCTTCTCCCGAATTGGATCATGAAACTTCAGAAATCAGTTCCAGTGATGCCTACACCAATTAGTGAGGAAGTTAATGATGATGATCATGAAACTTCAGATCAAGTTACTACCGAACCTCATAGGTCAACCAGAGTGGTACGGTAATCCTGTTCTGGAAGTCATGTTACTAGACCATGATGAACCTACGAACTATGAGGAAGCGATGATGAGCCCAGATTCCGTGAAATGGCTTGAGGCCATGAAATCTGAGATAGGATCCATGCATGAGAACAAAGTATGGACTTTGATTGACTTGCCCGATGATCGGTGAGCCATTGAGAATAAATGGATCTTCAAGAGGAAGACGGACGATGATGGTAGTATTACTATTTACAAAGCTCGAATTGTCGCAAAAATGTTTTCGACAAGTTCAAGGTGTTGACTACAATGAGATTTTCTCACTTGTATCGATGCTTAAAAGTCTGTCGGAATCATGTTAGCAATTGCCGCATTTTATGAAATTTGGCAAATGGATGTCAAACATGCATTCCTTAAATGGATTTCTTAAAGAAGAGTTGTATATGATGCAACCAGAAGGTTTTTTCGATCCTAAAGGTGCTAACAAAGTGTGCAAGCTCCAGCGATCCATTTATGGACTGGTGCAAGCCTCTCGGAGTTGGAATATACGCTTTGATAGTGTGATCAAAGCATATGGTTTTATACAGACTTTTGGAGAAGTTTGTATTTACAAGAAAGTGAGTCGAAGCACTACAGCCTTTCTGATAAGTATATATGAATGACATATTGTTGATCAAAAATGATGTAGAATTTTCTGGAAAGCATAAAGGAGTGTTTGAAAGGAGTTTTTCAAAGAAAGACCTCGGTGAAGCTGCTTACATATTGAGCATCAGGATCTATAGAGATAGATCAAGACGCTTGAAAAGTTTTTTCAATGAGTACATACCTTGATAAGATTTTGAAGTAGTTCAAAATGGAACAGTCAAAGAAGGAGTTCTTGCCTGTGTTGGTAGGTGTGAAGTTGAGTAAGACTCAAAGCCCGACCACGACAGAAGATAGAGAGAGAATGAAAGTCACTCCCTATGCCTCAGCCATAGGTTCTATAAAGTATGCCATGCTATGTACCAGACCTATTGTATACCCTGCCCTGAGTTTGGCAAGGGAGTACAATAGTGATCTAGGAGTAGATCACTGGACATTGGTCAAAATTATCCTTGGCGGACTAAGGAAATATTTCTCGGTTATGGAGGTGATAAAGAGTTCATCGTAAAGAGTTACATCGATGCAAGCTTTGACACCGATCTGGATGACTCTGAGTCTTGATCTGGATACATATTGAAAGTGGGAGCATTTAGCTAGAGTAGCTCCGTGCAGAGCATTGTAGACATAGAAATTTGCAAATTACATATGGATCTGAATGTGGCAGACCCGTTGACTAAACTTCTCTCACAAGCAAAACATGATCACACCTTAGTACTCTTTGGGTGTTAATCACATTGCAATGTGAACTAGATTATTGACTCTAGTAAACCCTTTGGGTGTTAGTCACATGGCGATGTGAACTAATCACACAAAGATGTGAACTATTGGTGTTAAATCACATGACGATGTGAACTAGATTATTGACTCTAGTGCAAGTGGGAGACTGAAGGAAATATGCCCTAGAGGCAATAATAAAGTTGTTATTTATATTTCCTTATATCATGATAAATGTTTATTATTCAAGCTAGAATTGTATTAACTGGAAACTTAGTACATGTGTGAACACATAGACAAAACAAAGTGTCCCTAGTATGCCTCTACTAGACTAGCTCGTTTATCAAAGATGGTTATGTTTACTAACCATAGACGTGTGTTGGCATTTGATGAACGGGATCACATCATTAGGAGAATGACGTGATGGCCAAGACCCATTCGTTAGCTTAGCATTATGACCATTACAGTTTATTGCTATTGCTTTCTTCATGACTTATACATGTTCCTCTGACTATGAGATTATGCAACTCCCGAATACCGGAGGAACACCTTGTGTGCTATCAAACTTCACAACATAACTGGGTGATTATAAAGATGCTCTATAGGTGTCTCCAAAGGTGTTTGTTGGGTTGGCATAGATCGATATTAGGATTTGTCACCTCGTGTATCGGAGAGGTATCTCTGTGCCCTCTCGGTAATGCACATCACTATAAGCCTTGCAAGCAATGTGACTAACGAGTTAGTTGCGGGATGATGCATTACAGAACGAGTAAAGAGACTTGCCGGTAACGAGATTGAACTAGGTATAGTGATACCGACGATCGAATCTCGGGCAAGTAACATACAGATGACAAAGGGAACAACGTATATTGTTATGCGGTTTGATCGATAAATATCTTCGTAGAATATGTAGGAGGCAATATGAGCATCCAAGTTCTGCTATTGGTTACTGACCGGAGAGGTGTCTCGGTCATGTCTACATAGTTCTCGAACCCATAGGGTCCGCACGCTTAACGTTCGATGACGATTGGTATTATGAGTTTATCTGATTTGATGTACCGAAGGTTGTTCGGAGTCTAAGATGAGATCACGGACATGACGAGGAGTCTCGAAATGGTCGAGAGGTAAATATCGATATATTGGAAGGCTATATTCGAACACCGGAAAGGTTCTCAGTGATTCGGGTATTTTTCGGAGTACCGGAGAGTTACGGGAATTTGCCGGGGGAAGTAGTGGACCTTAATGGGCCATACGGGAAAGGAGAGAAGGGCCTCAAGGGGTGGCCGCGCCCCCCCCATGGGCTGGTCCAAATTGGACTAGGAGGGGGCGGCGCCCCCTCCTTCCTTCTCCCCTCTTCCTCCTTCCCGTCCTTCTCCTAGTTGGAATAGGAAAGGGGGGCGCCGAATCCTACTTCGACCGGGAGTCCAAGTAGGACTCCCCCCTTGGCGCGCCTCCTCTAGGGCCGGCCTCCTCTTCCTCCCTCCTTTATATACGTGGGCAGGGGGCACCCCAAAGGCACTCCAAGATTTGTCTTAGCCGTGTGCGGTGCCCCCCTCCACAGTTACACACCTCGGTCATATCATCGTAGTGCTTAGGCGAAGCCCTGCGCCGGTAACTTCATCATCACCGTTGCCACGCCGTCGTGCTGACGGAACTCTCCCTTATCCTCAACTGGATCAAGAGTACGAGGGACGTCATCGAGCTGAATGTGTGCTGAACACGGAGGAGCCGTACGTTCGGTGCTAGGATCAGTCGGCTCGTGAAGACGTATGACTACATCAACCGCGTTGATATAGCGCTTCCGCTTTCGGTCTACGAGGGTACGTGGACACACTCTCTGTGACACCCAAAAATTTATTTGGCTTTTTCAAACTTTTATTTAAATTGAGGGAAGTTATTTAAATTTTTCTTCTGAAGAACTCTCCCTCTCAAAATATTTTTTTGGCAAGTGTTTTGTTTTGGATTCACCCAAGACTTGGTTCTTGGTCTTGGAAGTTTTCCCTTTTTATTTGGACTCAAAACCAAATGCTTTTCACTTGGGAAAATTTCTTTTGAAAAATCTTTTAAATGGCCCTATGGTATTTTGAGTGATCTTCTCCCCTTTTCAAAAATCTCTCTTGCCATGACATGAGTCGAAATCCCCTCCCATAAGCCTTTCCCCATCTTTGGATCATGATATGATTCAAATCCAGCAGTTTGAACCTCCCCATTATTTCTCTTCAATTTAATTCTCATCAAAAACAATTTCTACCTTCTATCTTGATCCTTGGAGGTTTGCAAAGGAGCTACCCTTTCTGCTTTGAGTTTTGCCTCCAAACCAATTTCCCTAGCTAGTCCTTTGAGCCCTCAACCAAGATCCATGAAGATCCACTGGTCTCCAGTTCAAATATTTCAAACTATACTTGCTGCAAGTTTGGACCAGATTTGCCAAATTTGATGAAATTCATTTGAATTCTTCTCCTAAAAATCTGAGAAAATTCAGGCAGCCTCTAGGGTGCATTGAGAGGTCACCTCACCAAGTCCCAGCTCCAGAAAAATCTTTCTTCATGCCAAATCATTTCATCGAACACCTGCTGGACACTGTTGCTATCATGTTCAGTAAATTCAGTTAACAGTTTCAGAGCTGCTGTCGTTTTCTTCAGAGCTCGTTGTCGATCTCGCCAGTAGCCGCGGTGGCGCCTTGCTCCCCGTCCCCTCCTTCTTGTCCCTGCGCCGCACGAATGCCTGGAAGGTTGCGGGCGTCGGCGACGAGCAGGAGGAGGTGCGCCACCCCGTGAGCGACGGCAGCGGCGGTTTTGCGGCCGCCAGAGAGGGGCGCAGCATAGACGGCGCCGTCCAGCGCCGCCCAAACCACCGGAGGCCGCCGCGTGGCCATCCACTCCCCCGTGCGCGCTGCCACCCTCATCGTGAACTGCTAGGCGCGGAGCGCGCTCTCTGCCGCCGCCGTGCCCGTACGGCCGCCCCGTCGAGGACCGGCGCAATTACGCCAAGCCCGACCAAGGTTAGCAGTGGAACGGCACCAGTGAACCTCCCTGATGCTGCCTGGCCACCTAAACCCACTGCCCAACCTCTACCTCGCCGTAATCGCTCGCCGGAGAAATCCCGTTCACGGCCACCCCCTCGAATCGCCTATAAATAGAGGCCCCGAGCTCGAACTCGAACCCACACCACCTCTACACACCTCCAACACCACGCCGAGCCACTGGAAGAGCCCCGAGGGAGCCTTCTTCCCCAACTCCGGCCGCCTCGACCCGCCACGGGATCCAGCTCGATTCGCTCCCATGCGTGCACCTCTACCTCTCAGCTCTTGCCAGTAGCATCCTTATGCATCCACTCTCCTGACCCGCGCTTTAATTCGGAGTTTGCAGCACCCACCGGAGTTCTCCACCATCGCCCGAACCACCGTTCGCCGGAGAAAGTGTCGCCGTCGACGTGGTGCTCTCCGACGGCCAAGTCCACCACCCACCGACGCGGAAGGACGCACTGAACCTCTTGGTACACTCCGATCTCCCTGCCTCGCCGTGGTTCAACGCCGGCGACCACCGCAGTCTTCGGGCGCCGGCGAAGTTTTAAACCTGACATGTGGGACCCCCCCGTCAGCCTCTCTTCTGTTTCTCCCTCGAACCATTTTCTGTTGGCGCCTTCGGGCAAATACGTTTTCTCTTTGGGCTGGCGCGTTTCTTTCCGAACCGTTTTCTGTTTTCTCAGTTAAGTCTCTGGATCTTTTCTGTTTCATCATAGATTAGTCCCTGGACTAAAACCCTTATAACTTTTTAATAAAAGATGATTTTTGAGTGATTCTTTTTCTGTCAGTCTTGTATTTTTGTCTAGTTTTTTATAGTATTTATTTGGAAAAAATTTGGAACAATTTTTATGCACGCGTCGATGTTCACGTTAGTATACGTTTTTCGCTATACCGTAGGTTCCGAAAGAGGTGACGGAGCCGTGAACTTCGCCGAGCTAGACTCCGACTTCTCCGAACCAGGAAAGCATGTTTGAACCTTTGATATGATAGCTGTTTTGCATGTTGGCTTGAATGGTTTGTGCATGGCATATGAGCATCGGTGAGTATCTTGTTGCATGGAAGGCAACTATCCGTGTGTTCCGAAGTACCGTGATCTCTGATGAGAGATGGCCTAGTCATGTGGTGACATGAAAGGCAGTGAGGTGGTATTGTTGTAGCATGCCAGCCTTACGACAACCGTTAAACTCCGACGTTAACATGGACCGAGTCACGTTATCGTTCTTCCCCCTTTTCGTGCCGCCACATGTTTTCTGCAAAGGATACGGTTTAGTAAGTTGTTAACCTCTTTCCATGTACACACCAAACAGAGGGGCCGGGATGAGGGTTCCATGGCCCTGGATTAAAGCCAGTCATCCGGTCAGGGGGCATGGGTGTTTCCGGTTGGGACCGAGAGGGGGGCACCCCTTAGAGCGCGCGTATATAAATTTGATCCCATGCTACGCGAGGTTGTAGCCTCCCCGTCTCAAGGTTTTTCTTGAACGTTACCGAGGGTGATTCCTGGCTTCGGAATGTTGAATGGGTGTGTACTGGTTAGATGTGTTTCTCCTAAAACACCGTAAACGGAACTAGTCCCCGTGACTACTGAAATCCGTTGGCTGTGGTTAAAGTACAAACTCTGCAGAGTCAAATCCTTCCGAGTCATCGTGTCTATGGTCAAGGACCATGGCCAGTATATCCATATCTATGTCAATCCTCGTGGTAGATCCCCGGTGATTAAGCTTGAGTGGTAAACTTGGTTGAACGTCATTCCTGTGGATGGACTAACCCTGTTATTTATCTCATACCTGATTATACCCTTGATATGATTTAAGTTCTTGAACTACTAAGATATTAAGTTATGATATAAGCCCTTTATGTGATGTCGCTCAGACGTCCAACTGTGGCACTCTTGTTATTTACTTTTGATATAAGCCCTTTATGTGATGTCGCTCAGACGTCCGACTGTGGCACTCTTGTTATTTACTTTTGATATAAGCCCTTTATGTGATGTCGCTCAGACGTCCGACTGTGGCACGTACTGTCATTTATATTCTGTTATAAGCCCTTTATGTGGTGTCGCCTTGACGCCTGACTGCGGCATTGTTATTTTATCTTTACCCTTCCGAGGAGTCTTTCAGACACTCGATTGGCCCTCAGTATTACTTTGGGACTTCGGGAGGATTACCGGCCGACTTCCCTTTATTTTCCTATGCATTATTATCTTGTTGTCTGAGTGCACTTGTCAATCTGTTCATATGCATCATGTTTACATTTGTTATATCTTATGTCCGAACTGTCTTGCGAGTACTTTCACAGTACTCACCTAGCTTGTTGATTTGGCCAGATGTTGACGAAGGCGATCTCATGGATGAAGAGTTTGATAGTGAGTCCGACGCCTAGAGGAATCCCAGTCAGTCCCGTGCGATCCTGGATATTGGTCACCTGTATCTTATACGCTTCCGCCACCCGCAATAAGTCTCCTCGAGCCTCACTCCGACGCTCGAAGAGCTGTTAGTTTTTCAGGAGTCATATCACCCACTCCGCTGTGATATATCCACCACCGCTTTTATCGTGAGTTAGTAGTTATGCCACCCTATCCGCCTTTATGTATTATTGGCGTGCTTGTAATAAATTGTTGAGCAGTCTCCGCTCAACCTTGTATTATATTCAGTACCCCTGGTATTTTTCTTCTGTGATCAAGATTTTGTCTACCAGTAAGAAGGATTCTTCTCTACTGGTCCGAAAAGGGGATCGATTTCTCAATAAATATTTTTATTGGAAAACCGGTCGTGACACTCTCCCCGCTCGTTTCTATGCTTCTCCTAGATAGATCTTGCATGATCGTAGGATTTTTTTTGAAATACTACGTTCCCCAACAACTGCTACTTCCTGTGGCCGTGGGCATGCTAGAGGGGTGATTCTCTTGTTGTTGCCGCCGTTCTGATAGAGCTTCATATGGTGTTGGCCAATTTCGTCACCCCTGGTGTGTCTATGGCTGCTTCTTCATGTCGTGGTCGCGACCTGTGGTAGAGGGAGTGGCTGCTTCGTCGTTCCTGCCATTTTGATCGAAGCTCTTATGGTCTCAGTCGATTTTCTTTCACGTGGTGCATTTGTGGATGGGAAAATTTTGTTTTTGCCACTCTAGCTTTTGCCAACTTCGCTCATGCCACTCTAGAATTTGACATCTCTTTTTGCCACTCTTAATTTTTGACAATATATCACAAATGCCATTCTGTTACACATCCATTAGTTGATTGTTCATTCTAGCTAGTTGACCAGAAAAAAACCTGTCAGTATTTTCAAAAATGACATAAGTTGCCCCTACTTACTTGTGGGGCCACTTCACTAGTGACCCATACCCAAAGCTCTACACAGTACGCACACCAAGTAAAAGAAAAAATATTAAAAAAATGAGACCAACCCGGGCTAGACTAGCCTGTTGGCATTTTTTTATAGAAGAAAACTCCGTGAGCACCAAACGCTCAAGCCGAGACTTGAACCCTGGTGGGCTAGCTGCGAACTCCCGCGCCTTGCCAACTGAGCTACGCTCAGTTCTCAAAGAAAAAAAATATACACACGGCTCACGAGTCACGACTCTAACCTACACCCGTCCCCATCCCAAAGACCCACTCCCTCCTTTCCGGTTTATAGGGCTCAAATCTGAAATCTCATCAACCAAGGCATTTTTTAAGTGGAGGAATGTATCTCGTACTTTACAAAACTACTCAAATTAAACTCATGCATTAATTTGGGTTAATTGCAGTTCATGCATGCTTGGCCACTAGATGAGTAGGAACATTACATGCATTGGTGTGTTCCTTTTTAATTCTTGCATGCAAAGATTTAATGCGCCTCGAAAACTAAAAATGAGATGGAGATGAGCCCTTTAAATTGGAAAAACAAAAGAGTTGAAATAAGCCCTATAAACCGGAAAGGAGGGAGTAAGCCACATCCATCCACGGGATCGTGTCTGCATTCCTAGCTGTCCGCCGCCGCAGCCATCCGGCGCCGCATCCGTATTCCCTGGCCCACCGCCGCCGCATTCAGACCCCGCGTTCGCATTTCTTCTGGCCTCCCCTCTACGGCGCTTTGCTCTGGCCTCACCGACGCAACCCGCATCTCCAGTCTCCCCTCGGCGGGGCTATGCTCTGGACTCGTCGATGCTGCACTGAAGGTGCAGCTATCCCTGGGTAGTTTTGGTAATTCCTAACAACATATAGCTCATTGAACTAATGCTCTTTCAAGATGATCATTTCAGAAATTTCAATGATTGGCATGGCATGGACTAGGAATGTGGACCTCTCAAAATGCTAAGGACACATATTGGCTCAAGCACAAGACTCTACATTTTCATTTTAGTGATCCAAGATCACATTGAGTCCATAGGAAAAGCCAATACTATTAAAAGGGGATGAGGTGTTGCTTAATGACTTGCTTGCTCAAAATGCTTAGTGATATGCTCCAAAAGCCCTCAACCACTTTCTCATATCCACATATGTCCCAAACCAAAAGTCAAACTCAGCCCCACCGATTTGATCTATCCGGCGCCACCGAGTTCATTTGACATAGCCACTGCCAGAAACCCTAGTCAGTTCGGTCTCACCGATAGGGATCTCGGTCTCACCAAGATGGGATTGCAAACTCTCTGTTTCCCTTCGTAACGTTTCGGTCTAACCGAGATGAGCGATCGGTCCCACCGAGTTCGCAATGCAAACTCTCTGTTTCCCTTTCGTAACATTTCGGTCTCACCGAAATGAGGGATTCGGTCCCACCGAGTTTGCCTGACCAACTCTCTGTTCGCCTATTACAGAAATCGGTCCTACCGAGTTTATGTGATCGGTCTCACCAAGATTACGTTATGCCCTAACCCTAATGAAATCGGTCCACCGAGTTGACATGTCGGTCCCACCGAAAAGCCTAACGTTCACATTTTTAACTAAATCGGTCTGACCGAGTTTCATGATTTGGTCCCACCGAGTTTGGTGAATTGTGTGTAATGGTTAGATTTTGTGTGGAGGCTATATATACCCCTCCACCCACTCTTCATTCGTGGAGGGAGCCATGAGAATGTGCCTACACTTCCAGCATACATTTTCTGAGAGAGAACCACCTACTCATGTGTTGAGAGCAAGATATTCCATTCCAACAACAAGAATCTTGATCTCTAGCCTTCCCCAAGTTGCTTTCCACTCAAATCATCCTTCCACCAAATCCAAATCTATGAGAGAGAGTTGAGTGTTGGGGAGACAATCATTTGAAGCACAAGAGCAAGGAGTTCATCATCAACACACCATCTATTACCTTTTGGAGAGTGGTGTCTCCTAGATTGGTTAGGTGTCACTTGGGAGCCTCCGTCAAGATTGTGGAGTTGAACCAAGGAGTTTGTACGGGCAAGGAGATCACCTACTTCGTGAAGATCTACCCTAGTGAGGCAAGTCCTTCGTGGGCGATGGCCATGGTGGGAGAGACAAGGTTGCTTCTCCGTGGACCCTTCGTGGGTGGAGCCCTCCGTGGACTCGCGCAGCCGTTACCCTTCGTGGGTTGAAGTCTCCATCGACGTGGATGTACGATGGCACCACCTAACGGAACCACAGAAAAAGGGCAAAATTCTATGACCTTGATGTCAAAGTAACAGATATCCAAACTGCAGTTGAGCAGCTCCTGAGATACTTTATGTCCTTGTGATATACTTGTTTGATCATGTGTTTGATCATATGCTACCTTAATGCTTGTTGGATGATATTATCTTTCATATCCTCTTATGATCATTCACTTTGCTTGGTGATGAGTTCATGTTTTTAATTTCTATAATTTTGAGCGCTCCACCAAGATGTATGTGACATGGAAGAGCAACCCATGATCCTCATCGATTGTGCATTTGCATTCAAAAGCAAATTTTAAATAACGCACAAATTTAGGGGGAGCTCTTGCTTATCACATACTTCTCAAAGCGACGATGTTTTTCAGTCTTATTATCATTTGTCGAAGCTTTGATCTATATGTGGTCATCAATTACCAAAAAGGGGGAGATTGAAAGTGCAACTATCCCTGGGTGGTTTTGGTAATTCCTAACAACATATAGCTCATTGAGCTAATACTATTTCAAGATAAATATTTCAGGAAAGCTCAATGATTGGCATGGCATGGATTAGAAAGTGGACCCTTCAAAATGCTAAGGACAGAAGATTGGCTCAAGGTCAAAGCACAAGACTCTACATTTTCTATTTTAGTGATCCAAGATCACATTGAGTCTATAGGAAAAGCCAATACTATTAAGAAGGGGTGAGGTGTTGCTTAATGAGGTTCTTGCTCAAAGTGCTTAGTGATATGCTCCAAAACCCTCCACTACTTTCTCACATCCACATATGTCCCAAACCAAAAAGTCTAACTCGGCCCCACCAAAATTTCATATCCGGAGCCGCCAAGTTCAGTTGACATAGCCACTGCCAGAAACCCTAGTCTTCTCGGTCTCACCGAGATGGGATTGTAATCTATCTGTTTCCCTTCGTAACGTTTTGGTCAAAACGAGATGAGCGATCGGTCCCACCGAGATTGCAATGCAAACACTCTGTTTCCCTTTTTGCAACGTTTCGGTCCAACCGAGATGAGCGAATCGGTCCCACCGAGTTTGCCTGACCAACTCTCTGTTTGTCTATTACCAAAATCGGTCTCACCGAGTTTGTGTAATCGGTCTCACCGAGATTACGTTATGCCCTAACCCTAACGAAATCGTTCTCACCGAGTTGTCGTGTCGGTCCCACCGAAACACCTAACGGTCACATTATGAACCAAGTCGGTCTGACCGAGTTCTCTGAATCGGTCCAACCGAGTTTGGTGATTTGTGTGTAATGGTTAGATTTTGTGTGGAGGCTATATATAACCCTCCACCCACTCTTCATTTGTGGAGAGAGCCATCAGAACATGCCTACACTTCCAACACATATTTTCTGAGAGAGAACCACCTACACTTATGTTGAGGTCAAGATATCCCATTCCAACCACATAAAGCTTGATCTCTAGCCTTCCCCAAGTTGCTTTCCACTCAAATCTTCTTTCCACCAAATCCAAATCCTGTGAGAGAGTTGAGTGTTGGGGAGACTATCATTTGAAGCACAAGAGCAAGGAGTTCATCATCAACACACCATTTGTTACTTCTTGGAGAGTGGTGTCTCCTAGATTGGCTAGGTGTCACTTGGGAGCCTCCGTCAAGATTGTGGATTTGAACCAAGGAGTTTGTAAGGGCAAGGAGATCGCCTACTTCATGAAGATCTACCCTAGTGAGGCAAGTCCTTCGTGGGCGACGGCCATGGTGGGATAGACAAGGTTGCTTCTTCGTGGACCCTTCGTGGGTGGAGCCCTCCGTGGACTCGCGCAACCGTTACCCTTCGTGGGTTGAAGTCTCCATCAACGTGGATGTACGATAGCAGCACCTATCGGAACCACGGATAAAAAAATATCCGTGTCAACATTGTGTTTGCTCCCTTAAACTCCTCCCTTTACCTTCATATACAATTGTTTTACATTCCGCTGCTATACTCTTAGAATTGCATGTGTAGGTTGATTGCTTGACTTGTGCTAAGTTGCTAAAATCTGCCAAGAACTAAAATTGGGAAAAGGCTAGATTTTTATTTGGTCAAGTAGTCTAATCACCCCCCCCCTCTAGACATAATTTCGATCCTACAGGAGAGAACCGAGCCGTGAAGCTACCGCGGAAGAGTTGAAGATGCTGCAATACAATGGTCAAGCTTGCGATATCCTCTTCAACGGATTGTGCCCCGAAGAATTCAAAAAAATCAGCCGTGTTGAGAATGCAAAGTAAATTTGGGATACTTTGGTTGATATGCACGAGGGTACCGACTCCGTCAAGGAATCCAAATTGGATGTGCTTCAAAGTCATCTTGACAAGTTTAAAGTGAAGGATGGTGAGAAGGTGTCGCTGAAATGTACTCTAGGCTTGCTCTCATCACAAATGAGATGGCCGACTTAGGAAGTGAAGAGATAACCGATAGATTCATCATCAAGAAGATCCTAAGAGCCTTGGATGGAAAATATGATATCGTGTGCTCATTGATCCAAATGATACCCAATTACAACGATCTCAAGCCAACGAAAGCCATTGGAAGAATTATTGCTCATGAGATGTCACTCAGGGATAAGGAAGAGCTTCGCAACAAGTCAAGTGGTGCTTACAAGGCCTCATGTGATGCTCCTACATCATCAAGTGAGAAACAAGCCTTCAATGAAGAATTGAGCCTAATGGTGAAGAATTTCAACAAGTTCTACAAGAGTAGAAGCAAGGAAAGAAGTTCCAAGTTAAGGTGTTACAATGACAAAAGATCTTCAAGTCATGAGCGTAATTGCTACAATTGTGGAAGACCGGGACACTACTCAAATGAGTTTACGGCTCCCTACAAAAGAAGAGAAGATTCACCCAAAAGGAGAAGTAGAAGAGAAGAATCACCTCCAAAAGAGAGAAGGAGTAGATGATCGTTATGAACAAAGAACCTCTCGGAGAAGCAAGGATTCGGAGAGGAAGGACAAATCATCAAAGAGCTACACAAAACAAAGACATCAAGCTCACGTTGGTGAATGGGTATCCGGCTCCGACTCCGACCATCACTCCGAAAGAAGTTATCACTCCGACTCCGAATATACTCAAGATGAAGGTGTTGCCGGTCTAGCACTTGTGTCAACCAACTCCTATGACATATTTGACTCACCAAATGAAGGAATTGGAAGATGCTTCATGGCTAAAGGCCCAAAGGTATCACACCCCGAGTATGTTGATTTCAATAGTGATGAAGATGACTTGCTAGGTGATGATGATTTACTTGTTGGCAACTCCAGTGATGAAAACTATGATGAAATTGCTATTAATCATGCTAATCAAGATAAAATGAATGATGATGATAAGAAGGATATTGAGCGTCTAACTAAAGAACTAAACACTCTTAAGTTAGCTCATGAAAATACCTTGGAAGATCATCGAGAGCTTTTAAAGACTCATGAGAAGCTACGCTTTGAAAAGCTCAACCTTGAGCAAGAGCATGGGTTCTTAAAAGCAATCAATGATGATCTTCGCAAGAAAAGTTCTTCTTACATTGCCAAGCGTTTACTCTTGTCTACTTACATGCCACAAGTTAAATCTAGCAACAAGAGTAAGAAAGATTCTTCTTCTAGTAGTAACAATAATCATGTTAAATCCAATATTGTTGCTTCTAGTAGTTCTCTTGATTCCACTAATGATTCTCTTAGCCAAGTTACACTTGAGCAAGAAAATAGCTTATTGAAGGGAATTATAGAGAAAGGTGTTTACAAGAGCCTTGCTGGAAGTAAGCAATTTGAGGAAATTGTACGCAAGCAAGGAAGGCACCGGAAGAATCAAGGTATTGGTTTTGAACGAAAGTTCAATGCCAATGGAGTTGAGTGGGAAGAAGATCAATACCCCAAGACGAAGTTTGTTCCTCAACAAGAGAAGTATGATCCTACTTCTTTCCAAGGGACACAAGCTCAAGATGATCTTCCACCACAAAGCCACAAGCAAAAGGGCAAGGACAAGCTTCAAGAGGAGATTGATGCATTTGAAGAAGCTCCCAAGGCCTTGGTCAAGTGGGTTCCCAAGACTACATCAAGTTCTACTTCATCAAGTACGACTACAACTCCAAGGATTCCCATCAAGATGATGTGGATCCCAAAGAAGAAGAACTAGAGAGTTCTTGAGGGTGACTCTGCCAACATACTTAACTCATATCATCTTGGCAAGGACAAGTGCAAACAACTTCCACATCTTGCACTAGTTCAAGGAGTCACAAACCCTCTTGTTGGTAAGACAAGGGACAAGGTAACCTAATGCTTTCATGGACGTCATCATGTATGAACTTCATTCTATGTCCATGGATATCTTTGTTTGTTCCTTGTGGGATTAACCCGTGTAGGTATTGAAAGTGCAACTCACTCCAAAGGATTGCTCCAAATGATCTGCATCAAAATTGAGCATCCGCATCTTCAACATCTACATGAAGTCATCATCGACAAAACCCAAGGTTAGGTCATCCCTCTTAGGGGGGCTATCACATCTAGGGGGGGGGCTTTACTCTAAAAATTGAGCTAAATCAACTCTAATGATGTGAACACAACTATGCTTTATGTAAAAGTGGTAACCCCACTTGCGCTTAAACGATGAGTATGACCTATGATCAAATGTTCTCATTTGACTCCTAAGTCAATATACTCATATATAGATGACCTAGTCATCGCCAATTGCTTGATAGATGCTAGAGTGTTTGTGCATGCTTTGTCACATATTTCATTTGCCATTTTATTGTGTGCGCATGTTGATTGCATATTTTAATCATTCGAGGACATCCATTTGTTGCTTTGATTGCTTGGCTCTTTTTCTTTTGCCAAATGGACGGACAAGAATTCCTAATAACTTCCTCTAGCTATCTATGTTTTTCTCGTCTCAAACTCTGTTCATGCTACATCACAAAGTTTGATCAAGTCAGATTCGAACACTCTATGTGAGGAGTACTCGGAGTCCCCGATTCGTCATACACTTAAACTTCCAAAACCTCTCTGTACATTTCGGTCTGACCGATTCATCCTTTTCGGTCTGACTGAGTTCACTGAGTTGATCTAGGTTTTCAATCTCGGTGCAACCGATTAGAACTTTTCGGTCACACCGAGTTGCAGTAACCGCTTGCGATTCTGCATCTCGGTGCCACCGAGTTGTTCCACTTGGTCACACCGACAGGGTCAAGATATATATACCGTCGGGTCGAATTCTGGAAATTTCTCCAAAACCTCTCAGCCCGCGTGTGTCCTGCTCTGCTGCCTCGGGTCTCCGGATCGTCCTCTCATCGCCAGCGACCTCCCGCCGCTGTTCTCCATCGCCGTCAATGGAATTCAACCCCGCCGTTGCCTCCGTAGCGAACTCACCGCCGAACTAGGGTATGAGTTCAAAACTTTGTGTTGTTCCTTATTCCGATTCTTAGCACAAAGCAAATGCCATGTTCTTTACCATGTTTGAGATCATCCTGTCCAGCAAGAACATCCCTTAGATTAGAGTTGATTCGAAAAATTAGGGTTAGGTTTCCGCCGAACTCATCTTGGACCGACCGAGTTGTGGAAATCGGTCTCACCGATTTGGCTTATGCCATTGCACTTGCATTTTTTGGTCTGACCGAAAGTTGCAAATCGGTGTGACCGAGTTCAACTCTCTGTGAAACCCTAGCAATCTCGGACTCACCGAACTGTGTCTCGGTCTGACCGATTTCACTAGTTTAGACTCCGAAAGTTGCTTCGGTGTCACCGAGTTTAACAAATCGGTAGCTCCAAAATGCTTTCTGTGGAAAACTAAAACTAAGTTTTTGACTCATTTATTTTGCAAAAACTATGCACTTTGTGATGCTCATCCACTCTACCTCATCTATATCTATTCACAGGGTCAGCTGTCAGTTTGCTTTGCCAGTATGTCTGATCAGAGTGATAGCCAAAACAAGTCAGAAGAGTAGATGAACCTGAGTGAGGGCACTAGTCCCTCTAGCAACTATGATGTGGGTAGCAGGAGTACTCCAAGCAACTTGCCAAAGCAACTACAAGGACAAGGAAGAAGAGAAACTCAGACTCAGAGGATGAGGATTATGTGGATGCTGAAGAAGAAGTGAGCTCCAAGAAAAGGGTTGTTAAGAAGGAGTTTGGCTCAGCTGCATCCACCAAGCCTGGCATGCACAAGAAGGCACCTGCCAAGAGAGTTCCTATGTCAAAGGCCAGAGCCTCCACTCATGAAACTTCCATATCAACTGGAGGAGAGGCTACTGGTGAGGGCAAGAAGAAGAAGGAAAGGAAGAGAGGAAGATGGTGCAAGAAAGTGGATCCTGTCGGGGATATACCCCGCGGTATGACCCGACCGGAGATATGACCCAGCTAGGACTTGGTGTTTCATTGGTAGACCGCCCAAGCCTGGTGACTCATTGGTGACCCGGCAGATTATAAGCCGGCAGATTGTAAGCCGACGGACAGTTGTAAGCCGGCTGACAGTTATAAGCCGGCAGATTGTAAGCCGACGGACAGTTATAACCCGGCAGACAGTTATAACCCGGCAGATAGTTATAACCCGGCAGACAGTTATAACCCGGCAGACAGAGTCGCCTGGGGTTAATAAGCGCGAGACGTTAAGAAGCCCAAGATGTTAAGAAGCCCATGGAGAGAAGCCCGTGACAAGAGGTCAGAATAGTTTAAGTCTTAATCTGACTAGGACTTTACATGTAACCCGCCCCTTCAACTTATGTAAGGAGGGGCAGGGCACCCCAAGAGGGAAAAAATAATCTTGAAGACTAGACACAATTAGAGGACAGCTGGTTTATGCGGCGACTCCCTCATGAGCATAATGAGACCTAGCCAGAAACAGCATGTAGGGCTATTACCGGATGATGTTTCCCGGGGCCCGAAGCTGTCTAAACCCTTGTCTTGTGTGTTGATCCGCCTCGCGTCTCTCATCCCGATCAACCCCTCTCGAGCTACCACACAGATGCGTTGGCCTCACGACTAAGTCCTGACACTAAGGACATCTGCCGTGACAAATCCACAACAGTTGGCGCCTACCATGGGGCCCGCGCACGTTGGTGTTGAGTTCTTGAAGGGATCTCTCCAAGGGATCGAGAAGATTGCAATTTTCCGAAGGGAGAAGAATCAGTTTCGAAGGATCTACATCAGCTGTTGCATCCAGGCATCGCCACGTTCTTCAGCCTACTGAAAGCCGGTAGAAGATGATTTCGGCTGTACGCCGCTACACCTCTGAGCCGCCGGAATCAGACTCGCCCAGATGAAGCTGCCACTTTATGGGATCTGTCAAAGCTAGGAAGTTTCATTGACCACAGCAGGCATATCAAGCTTAATCCACTTCCAGATCAAATCAGTATAGATCGGCAAAACGCCGTACTACATCCCAAGATTCATGACCTGGAGAAAAATACAGCCATAACCCGGGCCGAATATGGATACAAGCTAGACTCCGTTGTTGCTCCCACGGCCTCGCCTAGAGCCGGCACTTCGCTTTTGCCGCGGCTTTAAGTCGCGCACGGCCGATAAGCCGCCGATGGCGCCTAATTCTGCGTCGAGCCGTTTCCCGCCTTGGCCTCGCCTCGGCCGATTTATCTCCGTCGTTCTCCGCCTCGGTTTCGGCCTCAAGTCGCCATCCATCGCCGGAGCATCACATCTGCCACTTGTGAGCCGCCGCTTGCCCGAGCTCGCAGACCTACCAGAGCCGCTGCCTGATACGTCTCCAACGTATCTATAATTTTTGATTGTTACATGCTATATTATATTCTATTTTGTAAGTTTAATGGGCTTTATTATACACTTCTATATTATTTTTGGGAGTAACCTATTAACCGGAGGCCCAGCCCAAATTGCTGTTTTTTTTGCCTATTTCAGTGTTTCAAAGGAAACGAATATCAAACGGAGTCCAAACGGAATGAAACCTTCGGGAACGTGATTTTCGGAACAAACGTGATCCAGAGGACTTGGAGTGGACGTCAAAAATCACCGAGGAGGCCACGAGGCAGGGGGCGCGCCTACCCCCCCTGGGCGCGCCCTCCACGCTCATGGGCCCCTCGTACCTCCACCGACCTACTTCTTCCTCCTATATATACCTACGTACCCCCAAACCATCAGCAGAGGAGCCAAAACCCTATTTCCACTGCCGCAACCTTCTGTACCCGTGAGATCCCATCTTGGGGCCTTTTCCGGTGCTCCGCCGGAGGGGGCATCGATCACGGAGGGCTTCTACATCAACACCATAGCCTCTCCGATGATGTGTGAGTAGTTTACCTCAGACCTTCGGTCCATAGTTATTAGCTAGATGGCTTCTTCTCTCTCTTTGGATCTCAATACAAAGTTCTCCTCGATTCTCTTGGATATCTATTTGATGTAACTCTTCTTTTTGCGGTGTGTTTGTCGAGATCCGATGAATTGTGGGTTTATGATCAAGATTATCTATGAACAATATTTGAATCTCCTCTGAATTCTTTTATGTATGATTGGTTATCTTTGCAAGTCTCTCGAATTATCAGTTTGGTTTGGCCTACTAGATTGATCTTTCTTGCAATGGGAGAAGTGCTTAGCTTTGGGTTCAATCTTGCGGTGCTCGATCCCAGTGACAGTAGGGGAAACGACACGTATTGTATTGTTGCCATCGAGGATAAAAAGATGGGGTTTATATCATATTGCATGAGTTTATCCCTCTACATCATGTCATCTTGCTTAAAGCGTTACTCTGTTCTTATGAACTTAATACTCTAGATGCATGCTGGATAGCGGTCGATGTGTGGAGTAATAGTCGTAGATGCAGGCAGGAGTCGGTCTACTTGTCACGGGCGTGATGCCTATATACATGATCATACCTAGATATTATCATAACTATGCTCAATTCTATCAATTGCTCGACAGTAATTCGTTTACCCACCGTAATACTTATGCTATCTTGAGAGAAGCCACTAGTGAAACCTATGGCCCTCGGGTCTATTCTCTATCATATTAATCTACTGTTATTTCTATTACCATTTATTTTTCTTTCTTTACTTTTAGTCTTTACCATGAAAATACCAAAAATATTATCTTATCATCTCTATCAGATCTCACTCTCGTAAGTGACCGTGAAGGGATTGACAACCCCTTTATCGCGTTGGTTGCGAGGTTCTTATTTGTTTGTGTAGGTGCATGGGACTCGAGCGTGGTCTCCTACTGGATTGATACCTTGGTTCTCAAAAACTTAGGGAAATACTTATGCTACTTTACTGCATCACCCTTTACTCTTCAAGGGAAAACCAACGCAGTGCTCAAGAGGTAGCAAGAAGGATTTCTGGCGCCGTTGCCGGGGAGTCTACGCACAAGTCAAGACATACCAAGTACCCATCACAAACTCTTATGCCTCGCATTACATTATTTTCCATTTGCCTCTCGTTTTCCTCTCCCCCACTTCACCCTTGCCGTTTTATTCACCTTCTTTTGCCGTTCGCCTCTTTTTTGCTTGCCTCTTGTTTGCTTGTGTGTTGGATTGCTTGTTTGTCACGATGGCTCAAGACAATATTAATTTGTGTGACTTTACCAATACCAACAACAATGATTTTCTTAGCACTCCGATTGCTCCTCTTACCGATGCTGAATCTTGTGAAATTAATGCTGCTTTGCTGAATCTTGTCATGAAAGATCAATTCGCCAGCCTTCCTAGTGAAGATGCCGCTACCCATCTAAATAGCTTTGTTGATTTGTGTGACATGCAAAATAAGAAAGATGTGGACAATGATATTGTTAAATGGAAGATATTTCCGTTTTCTCTTAGAGATCGCGCTAAAACTTGGTTTTCGTCTTTGCCGAAAAATAGTATTGATTCTTGGAATAAGTGCAAAGATGCTTTTATCTCTAAGTATTCTCCCCTGCTAAGATCATCTCTCTTAGAAATGATATTATGAATTTTAAGCAACTTGATCATGAACATGTTGCACAAGCTCGGGAGAGGATGAAATTAATGATACGTAATTGCGCTACTCATGGTTTGAATTTGTAGATGATTATACAAATTTTTTATGCCGGATTGAATTTTGCTTCTAGAAATCTTTTAGATTCGGCCGCGGGAGGCACTTTTATGGAAATCACCTTAGGCGAAGCTACTAAACTCCTAGATAATATTATGGTCAATTATTCTCAATGGCATACCGAAAGATCTACTAGTAAAAAAGTGCATGCGATAGAAGAAATTAATGTTTTGAGTGGAAAGATGGATGAACTTATGAAATTGTTTGCTAATAAGAGTGTTTCTTCTGATCCTAATGATATGCCTTTGTCTACCTTGATTGAGAATAATAATGAACCTATGGATGTGAATTTTGTTGGTAGGAATAATTTTGGTAACAACACGTATAGAGGAAACTTTCATCCTAGGCCGTTCCCTAGTAATTCCTCTAATAATTATGGTAATTCCTACAACAATTCTTATGGAAATTTTAATAAGATGCCCTCTGATTTTGAGACTAGTGTTAAAGAATTTATGATTGCGCAAAAGAATTTCAATGCCTTGCTTGAAGAAAAATTGCCTAAGATTGATGAGTTGGCTAGGAACGTTGATAGAATTTCTCTTGATGTTGATTCTTTGAAGCTTAGATCTATTCCAACTAAGCATGATATCAATGAGTCTCTCAAAGCCATGAGAATTTCCATTGATGAGTGCAAAGAAAGAACCGCTAGTATGCATGCTAAGAAAGATTGCTTTGTAAAAGCGTGTTCTTCTAATTTTTATGAGAATAAAGATGAAGATCTAAAAGTTATTGATGTGTCCCCTATTAAATCTTTGTTTTGCAATATGAATCTTGATAATGATGGGACTGGAGATGAGTCAACTGTAGTTAGAAGGCGTCCCAAAAATTCGGAGTTTTTAGATCTTGATGCAAAATTTGGTAAAAGTGGGATTGAAGAGGTCAAAACTTTAGATATCAATGAACCCACTATCTTGGATTTCAAGGAATTTAATTATGATAATTGCTCTTTGATAGATTGTATTTGCTTGTTGCAATCCGTGCTAAATTCTCCTCATGCTTATAGTCAAAATAAAGCCTTTACTAAACATAGCGTCGATGCTTTGGTGCAATCTTATGAAGAAAAACTTGATTCGGAAGTTTCTATCCCTAGAAAACTTTATGATGAATGGGAACCTACAATTAAAATTAAAATTAAAGATCATGAATTCTATGCTTTGTGTGATTTGGGTGCTAGTGTTTCCACGATTCCAAAAACTTTATGTGATTTGTTAGGTTTCCGTGAATTTGATGATTGTTCTCTAAACTTGCACCTTGCGGATTCCACCATTAAGAAACCTATGGGAATAATTAATGATGTTCTTATTGTTGCAAATAGGAACTATGTGCCCGTAGATTTTATTGTTCTTGATATAGATTGCAATCCTTCATGTCCTATTATTCTTGGTAGACCTTTCCTTAGAACGATTGGTGCAATTATTGATATGAAGGAAGGAAATATTAGATTCCAATTTTCGTTAAGGAAAGGCATGGAGAACTTTCCTAGAAAGAAAATAAAATTACCTTATGAATCTATTATGAGAGCCACTTATGGATTGCCTACCAAAGATGGCAATACCTAGATCTATCCTTGTTTTTATGCCTAGCTAAGGGCGTTAAACGATAGCGCTTGTTGGGAGGCAACCCAATTTTATTTTATTTTTTTGCTTTTTGCTCCTTTTTAGGAATAAATTTTTGATATAGCCTCTGGTTAGATTTGTTTTTGTGTTTTAATTAGTGTTTGTGCCAAGTGAAACCTATAGGATCTTCTTGGATGATAGTTATTTGATCTTGCTGAAAATTCCAGAAACTTTTAGTTCAGGAAAACAATTGTTTAAAATCACCAGAACGTGATAAAATACTGATTCCAATTGCAGCAGATCAATAAAAAATTATTTAGGTCTTCCTATTTTGGTAGATTTTTCTGAGTTCCATAAGTTTGCGTTAGTTACAGATTACCACAGACTGTTCTGTTTTTGACAGATTCTGTTTTTTCGTGTGTTGTTTGCTTATTTTGATGAGTCTATGGTTAGTAAAATAGTTTATAAACCATAGAGAAGTTGGAATACAGTAAGTTTGACACCAATATAAATAAAGAATGAGTTCAATACAGTACCTTGAAGTGGTGTTTTGTTTTCTTTCGCTAACGGAGCTCACGATATTTTCTGTTAAGTTTTGTGTTGTGAAGTTTTCAAGTTTTGGGTAAGGATTTGATGGATTATGGAACAAGGAGTGGCAAGAGCCTAAGCTTGGGGATGCCCAAGGCACCCCAAGGTAAATCTAAGGACACCAAAAAGCCAAAGCTTGGGGATGCCCCGGAAGGCATCCCCTCTTTCGTCTTCGTCCATCGGTAACTTTACTTGGAGCTATATTTTTATTCACCACATGATATGTGTTTTGCTTGGAGCGTGTTGTATGATTTGAGGCTTTGATTTTAGTTTACCACAATCATCCTCGCTGAATCCCTTTTGAGAGAGACACACATGATTCGGAATTTATTAGAATACTCTATGTGCTTCACTTAGATCTTTTGAGCTATGTAGTTTTTGCTCTAGTACTTCACTTATATCTTTTAGAGGACGACGGTGGTTTTGTTTTATAGAAACTATTGTTCTCTCAGGCTTCACTTATATCATTTTGAGAGTCCTACAAAATAGCATGGTAATTTGCTTAAATTAAGAAATTAGTCCTAATATGATATGCATCCAAGATTAGTAAAAACTTTCTTATAAGTGTGTTGAATACTAAGAGAAGTTTGATGCTTGATGATTGTTTTGAGATATGGAGGTAGTGATATTAAAGTTGTGCTAGTTGAGTAGTTGTGAATTTGAGAAATACTTGTGTTGAAGTTTGCAAGTCCCGTAGCATGCACGTATGGTAAACGTTGTGTAAAAAATTTGAAACATGAGGTGTTATTTGATTGTCCTCCTTATGAGTGGTGGTCGGGGACGAGCGAAGGTCTTTTCCTACCAATCTATCCCCCTAGGAGCATGCGTGTAGTGCTTGGTTTTTGATGACTTGTAGATTTTTGCAATAAGTATGTGAGTTCTTTATGACTAATGTTGAGTCCATGGATTATATGCACTCTCACCCTTCCATCATTGCTAGCCTCTTCGGTACCGTGCATTGCCCTTTATCACCTTGAGAGTTGGTGCAAACTTCGCCGGTGCATCCAAACCCCGTGATACGATACGCTCTATCACACATAAACCTCCTTATATCTTCCTCAAAACAGCCACCATACCTACCTATTATGGCATTTCCATAGACATTCCGAGATATATTACCATGCAACTTTCCACCCTTCCGTTTATTATGACACGTTTCATCATTGTCATATTGCCTTTCATGATCATGTAGTTGACATCGTATTTGTGGCAAAGCCACCATGCATATTATTCATACATGTCACTCTTGATTCATTGCCCATCCCGGTACACCGCCGGAGGCATTCATATAGAGTCATACTTAGTTCTAGTATCGAGTTGTAATCATTGAGTTGTAAATAAATAGAAGTGTGATGATCATCATTCATAGAGCATTGTCCCCAAAAAAGAGATAAATGCCAAATAAAAAAAAGGAAAGGCACAAAAAAAAGAGAAAAGAAAATAAAGAAGGGACAATGCTACTATCCTCTTTTCCACACTTGTGCTTCAAAGTAGCACCATGATTTTTATGATAGAGAGTCTCTTGTTTTGTCACTTCCATATACTAGTGGGAATTTTTCATTATAGAACTTGGCTTGTATATTCCAACAATGGGCTTCCTCAAATGCCCTAGGTCTTCGTGAGCAAGCAAGTTGGATGCACACCCACTTAGTTTCTTTTGTTGAGCTTTCATACATTCATAGCTCTAGTGCATCTGTTGCATGGCAATCCCTACTCCTTGCATTCACATCAATCGATGGGCATCTCCCTAGCTCGTTGATTAGCCGCGTTAATGTGAGACTTTCTCCTTTTTGTCTTCTCCACATAACCCCCATCATCATATTCTATTCCACCCATAGTGTTATATCCATGGCTCACGCTCATATATTGCGTGAAAGTTGAAAAAAGTTTGAGATTACTAAAGTATGAAAACTTGGCTTGTCATCGGGGTTGTGCATGATGAGAGCATTCTTGTGTGACGAAAATGGAGCATGACCAAACTATATGATTTTGTAGGGATGAACTTTCTTTGGCCATGTTATTTTGAGAAGGCATAATTGCTTAGTCAGTATGCTTGAAGTATTAGTACTTTTATGTCAATATTAAACTTTTATCTTGAATCTTTTGGATCTGAATATTCATACCACAAATAAGAGAATTACATTGAAAATTATGCTAAGTAGCATTCCACATCAAAAATTCTATTTTTATCATTTACCTACTTGAGGACGAGCAGGAATTAAGCTTGGGGATGCTTGATACGTCTCCAACGTATCTATAATTTTTTATTGTTCCATGCTATATTATATTCTGTTTTGGAAGTTTAATGGGCTTTATTATACACTTTTATATTATTTTTGGGACTAACCTATTAACCGGAGGCCCAGCCCAAATTTTTGTTGTTTTTGCCTATTTCAGTGTTTCGAAGGAAAGGAATATCAAACGGAGTCCAAACGGGATGAAACCTTCGGGAACGTGATTTTCGGAACAAACGTGATCCAGAGGACTTGGAGTGGATGTTAAGAAATCACCGAGGAGGCCACGAGGCAGGGGGCGCGCCCTCCACCCTCGTGGGCCCCTCGTTGCTCCACCGACCTACTTCTTCCTCCTATATATACCTATGTACCCCCAAACCATCAGCAGAGGAGCCAAAACCCTATTTCCACCGCCGCAACCTTCTGTACCCGTGAGATCCCATCTTGGGGCCTTTTTCGGCGCTCCGCCGGAGGGGGCATCGATCGCGGAGGGCTTCTACATCAACACCATAGCCTCTCCGATGATGTGTGAGTAGTTTACCTCAGACCTTCGGGTCCATAGTTATTAGCTAGATGGCTTCTTCTGTCTCTTTGGATCTCAATACAAAGTTCTCCTCGATTCTCTTGGAGAACTATTTGATGTTACTCTTCTTTTTGCGGTGTGTTTGTCAAGATCCGATGAATTGTGGGTTTATGATCAAGATTATTTATGAACAATATTTGAATCTCCTCTTAATTCTTTTATGTATGATTGGTTATCTTTGCAAGCCTCTTGGAATTATCAGTTTGGTTTGGCCTACTAGATTGATCTTTCTTGCAATGGGAGAAGTGCTTAGCTTTGGGTTCAATCTTGCGGTGCTCGATCCCAGTGACAGTAGGGGAAACGACACGTATTGTGTGTTGCCATCGAGGATAAAAAGATGGGGTTTATATCATATTGCATGAGTTTATCCCTCTACATCATGTCATCTTGCTTGAAGCGTTACTCTGTTCTTATGAACTTAATACTCTAGATGCATGCTGGATAGCGGTCGATGTGCGGAGTAATAGTAGTAGATGCAGGCAAGAGTCGGTCTACTTGTCACGGACGTGATGCCTATATACATGATCTTACCTAGATATTCTCATAACTATGCTCAATTCTGTCAATTGCTCGACAGTAATTCGTTTACCCACCGTAATATTTATGCTATATTGAGAGAAGCCACTAGTGAAACCTATGGCCCCCGGGTCTATTCTCTATCATATTAATCTACCGTTATTTCTATTATCATTTATTTTGCTTTCTTTACTTTTAGTCTTTACCATAAAAATACCAAAAATATTATCTTATCATCTCTATCAGATCTCACTCTTGTAAGTGACTGTGAACGGATTGACAACCCCTTTATCGCGTTGGTTGCGAGGTTCTTATTTGTTTGTGTAGGTGCGTGGGACTCGAGCGTGGTCTCCTACTGGATTGATACCTTGGTTCTCAAAAACTAAGGGAAACACTTACGCTAGTTTACTGCATCACCCTTTCCTCTTCAAAGGAAAACCAACGCAGTGCTCAAGAGGTAGCATTGCCGCACACATCAGCCGTCCCGGCTTGTTTAAGTCTCAGCCACAGTGCGTTAAATCGCCTTGGCCTCGCTCCAAAGTCGCTCAGACCTCTACCTTCGACAGGCCGACCCGCCTCCGCCTCACTGCTGGAGCGAGTGCCGAGCCGTTCTGCTACTCCACCGCGGGCTCGCCGGGGCTTTCCGAGCCGCCCCTCGCTCAGACCCGCCGCTTTCAAGGGTGCCGGTTTTTTACCTCTGCTTCAGAGAGCCACCGCATCCTCAAATCATCAGCTGATTTTTCTGCTGCTAAGGTCGCGGGCCTGCTTCAAATCATCTCTCTTTGTCGCAGAGCCGCCTTGCCGGCGGCCTCCTCAACCGCTGTTGTGGTCCGCTTTGGCCTCACGCCTCCGGGCTCAGCCTCGCCTCGGGCCCTCTGCAGTAGTCACTTCCACCGTCATTGGCTCGTATTCAAGCCGCCAGATGTGGTTGAGTCGTCGTCGCTGGGATGCTTCCCTATACTACAGTCGTGCTTGGGAGCCGCCTCCACGCCCTCGCGCTACTCACTACGGGTCGGCGTCGCCTCTGCCGTGGCTAAGCGGCCTTCGAACAACCTCGCCTACAGCTTTCAAGGCGTGTCTGGTCTGAGTCGCCGCGCCGCTGCTGGAAGTCAATGTTAAGCTGCCTGCCGGGTTGAGCTAACCCGACTTGTTTTCTGCCTCGACCCGCCGTTCCAGCAGTACTTCGAGGGCAGCCAAAGTCGGACGAAGCAGGAGCAATCACAGAAACAGTAACAAGACCCAATGCATGGCTGTTCCAACAACAAATAACCAAGACAACATAAAAGATTGATTCAGACAAACCCCTGGCTGCATTCAGAAAGTTTTGATATATTCAGGTCATCTTGATCAACGATCTGGTGCAATCTGAGTTGGCTGTCATAAGAAGATGCAACAACAAACCATCAATGAGTCTGGACGTGATTCTGCCCGTGTGTATCTATCGAAAAATCAAATTACAAGTCATCGTCGACCTGTTCTATGGCCAAGACATGGCCGGATTCTGCCGCTACAGCCGCATCCGAACTGCCGTGCCTAGCGCCGCTTTAAGTCGCCCTTGATGAGCGACCTCACTTCCATTGCGCTGAGCCATCTATGCCAAGACACTCGTCGGGGTCCGTCAACCGCGGGCTCGCCGGGGCGCCGTTGAGCCGTTAACCACATCGCCGGCGAGTCGCCGCCGCCTCCGGTTTGCTCTAGTCGCCTTGCTGCCGGAGACCCGTTTCATAGCCTCATCTCGCTGGTCTCCTCCGCCGGCTCGCCGTTCCAATTTCACGCCTCTCCGCGTTGACTGTCCGACACTGATGCCTTCACGGATACTAGATAGAAGAAAATGAATTGGGGATGGATTGTAGTCAAGGGCTGACTGACACTGTTGCTCATCTCGGCCATGATTCGCCATCGAGCCGCCAGTTACCACCATAACCCGTCGTGCGGAATCCGAGCACAGCCTCAACACATCCACGGGGAGCCGCCCTGTGTTGCTGAATCGCCGCACCTTGGGCCGTCTCCATCTGCTTTAATCCGTCGGCGAATTGTTGTTGCTTGCTAAGTCGCCTGAATTCGCCGCCGGGTCAAGTCTCTACTCCAAGCCAAGCTGTAGAGCAGCTTGTTTGCTCGCTAAGTCATTTCCACCCTGCATCAGAGCCGGCCTCACCGCACGAGTCGCCCCGCACCAGCGTGCTTTCGTGAGCTTCTTCGGCGAGCCGCCGCAACCGCGGCCTCGACAAGCCGCTTCCACCGCTGTCGTCACCGCGGCCTGCTTCACCTCGCCCGCCCTCATAACCGCGCTCCTCGCCTATGATGGCTGAGTCGAGGCGCCTCTGCCTCTGTGCTTGCCTCGAGTAGAGGCCATCGCCGGTTCACTTCGTGCCGGCTCTACCCCTGCATCCACGACTCAGCCGCCCCCGTCGCGCTGGTCTCCTGAGCCGCCCGCTCGCTGGCTCGGATGCGCTGCTCGTGCGACCGCCCGCTGGTCTCCGAAACCGCTCGCTGAGTCGCCACTGCTGCTCTAACCTGCTGCGGTAAGCCGCCTGCGAGCTGCCGTCGAGCTCACCTCTGCCACCGAGCCGCCATTCCAGTTGCCTTGCCTCGCCTCCGCCTCGCAAGGGGTCTCATCGAGCCGCCGGACCTAGTGGCCTCAAGCCACCGTCTCCCTCGCTTACGCTTCCAATGAGGGGGAATTTTGACCCGGTGGAATAAGGAGAGAGTCAGGTTGAAAAAAAAGGTCAAACATGAGTCGGAGGATCCCTTCTGAGCCGCTCGGTGCCGCGCTTAAAGCTGCCACCTCTGTCATCATTGCTGGAACCCTACGGCTGATAATTCTTTATAAAACATATCAGGTGAAATCTATCATGTCAAGTTTCTATTGATATATTTTTATTCGAGAACAAATTACTCTCGTTTGTGAAATTTCTTATGCAGAACAATTCATCATTACAAAAGCGACCATCAAGCTATGGCCCTTGCCTACATCGGATGGATCAATGGACAGGGTCATTTATAGCCCGTCGAGATTCAACATATTTTAGCAATCCACTGTTCAACTATATGCCAGTTCATATCACGGTCAAGTATGGAGAGTCTCAAGCCCACTCCTCGAGTAGTCTTAAGACTCAGGAGCTACGATGACATGACTCAGTAAATGTTGCCAGTTTGAGCAGATTCAAGAACTCCGGGTCATTGGAGGGAAGATAACCTGGTCCCGGAGGCTACTGCTATATTGATGAAAATTTAAAGGCCGTCCGAAAATTTCCAGCTCAAAATGAAGAATCCGGTTTAAAATCCGGTTCAAGGGAATTATGTCTTTCACCGAGCTTTGAAGCTCTCAATATCCGGTTTAAGAATTTCTGGTTCAAAAAGAATCCATCTCTCGCAAGTTCGAGTTCTCAGGAAAAATTAAAGGTTGCCAAAGAGAACTTGCTGCCATGATGCGCGGTTCAAACATGGGTATCCGGCCTTATTGGCTTATCTTATTATGGTCACTTGGGGGCTCCTTGCTCACTGAGCATAGTTATGATTACCCTCTTGATCCAGTTTACACGCCTTATTACAAATCACTTGGGGGCTTCCTGCCCAAATTAAAGGATTACCAAAGAGAACTTGTTGCACTGCGTAGTTCAAACATAGGTATCCTGCCTTGAGGCTCATTATATGACATTTGGGAGCTTCCTATTCAAACATAGGTGTATTCACCAAAGAGAACATAGCATTACTACACTCTTGCTTGGCTTGGAACGCCAGGTGTATTCACTAAAATTTCCGGGTTATCCTGCCTGGATGTCATTGGTACTCCGCCCAAATAATCCTGGAATGACCCGCCATATTTTTAGCAAGTCAATCTTTTAAAATAAGACCCTGAACTTGTTAAAGTTAGATCGGCGGTTTGTCATGTGAGGACCGGCTTACGGATAGCGAGGAGAAACCCAGGCTATTAAGCCGCCTTCATTGAAACTTGGTTAAACCTACCTGTTTGCAAGATGCTACTCTGAACCCCGTGTACTCTCGATAAGTCAATCCATATGGACCCTGAACTTATCCAGGTTAAAACATCGATTGGGTCATGTGAGAGCCGGCTTACAGAAAGCAAGGATACTCCAGTGGCTATCATGCTAGTTTCATTGAAGTAAGACTCGAGCTTCGAAAGCCGACATTTTTTATACTCTGTTATCATACACAAACATCATCATACATTGCATCATCATAGCATGCATCATATATGCATGGATATACTGGTTTATATGGTAGGAATCGGTTTTCAAGCTGGCTGTATTATTCAATTCTTTAATAGCCAACATGGCTGGATTTTTATTATGGTTATCAATAACCAGTATTATGATCGAGATTTTCAAAGCCGCTCCAGAGTAATTGCTATTATTTCTTCATTCAAGAATACCAGCTCACAACAGAGAGCATGGTTTAATATTAAATATGCAAAGACTTTCTGCGATATCATCCAGACAATGGGTATGGTTTTATAGTCCCGAGTCGTTGCAGGCATACAACCTGGCACTTGGGGGCTACATTATTCAGATTGAGATTACATCAAATACGCAAGTCCCATGTCACTGCCAGCATGCACCATGGCACTTGGGGGCTAATGCAAGATCATTTTTACTTGCCTTATTGAAGACCCTACTAATCACATTGTAATGAGCCAGCCCTTGGGGGCTACCAATTGCTCCTGTCAAAAATTCAAAGTACACAAGCCTTAATCCATTATATTGAAGGGTCCACTGCTCAGTTGGTAGAACACAAGGCTCTTAACCTTATGGACGTGGGTTCGAGCCCCAGGGTGGGGGTTACATCATATGATGTTATTTTCAATGAAGTATATATAAAGTCCCAGCTCAGTATTGTCTTGCTGACCCGGCCCTTGGGGGCTACACGTTGTTGTTAAAGTCTACATGATCATATCTACAAAGTCCCTTCTCATTATTGCATAATGACCCGGCCCTTGGGGGCTACACTGATTGAAGTTTTATGAGCATAAGGCAATTACAAGTCCTAGGTTGCTGCAAGCATGACAACCCGGCACTTGGGGGCTGCATATGTGGAATATTCAGTTTTGACTAATGACTGAGATGAACAACTTGGATTTCTTTAAGGTTGCAACGTTTATATTGAAGCAAGCCTTAAGCTGTTACTACGCTCCCTTCTTAAGACTTGGGGGCTACAAGTGTTATGCATATAAGGGAGGTACATTTTTCAAGCTTGATGTTAGCAACAATTATGACCCGGTGCTATCAATATTTACAAACGGATATTTTGGCAATGATAAACCGGCAAGTTCTACATCTTCAAGCCGACCGAAAATCAAATGAGTATTTCAAGACCAATATTTTTGTTAAGCATTGGGAGCTGAATCAAATGAATTATTATTCACAATATTTTTCTGGGAGAAACCAATGTCAGCAAATTGATTATGAAGCTGGCCTATTGACCCGGATTTTCTAGAAGAAGGAAATGACAAGGACTTAAGGATGATCAGGATCAGTTTAACATGGATGAATCCAAATTAAACTGGGGGCTAATGTCGGGGATATACCCTGCGGTATGACCCGGCCGAAGATATGACCCGGCTAGGACTTGGTGTTTCATTGGTAGACCGCCCGAGTCTGGTGACTCATTGGTGACCCGGCATATTATAAGCCGGCAGATTGTAAGCCGGTGGACAGTTGTAAGCCGGCGGACAGTTATAAGCCGGCAGATTGTAAGCCGGCAGACAGTTATAACCCGGCAGACAGAGTCGCTTGGGGTTAATAAGCGCGAGACGTTAAGAAGCCCAAGACGTTAAGAAGCCCATGGAGAGAAGCCCGTGACAAGAGGTCAGAATAGTTTAGTCCTAATCCGACTAGGACTCTACATGTAACCCGCCCCTTCAACTTATATAAGGAGGGGCATGGGCACCCCAAGAGTGAAAAAAATAATCTTGAAGACTAGATAGAATTAGAGGAGAGCCGGTTTATGTGGTGACTCCCTCATGAGCATAATGAGACCTAGCCACAAACATCATGTAGGGCTATTATCGGATGATGTTTCCTGGGGCTCGAAGTTGTCTAAACCCTTGTCTTGTGTGTTGATCTGCCTTGCTTCTCTCATCCCGATCAACCCCTCTCAAGCTACCACATAGATGCATTGGCCTCACGACTAAGTCCTGACACTAAGGACATCTGCCGTGACAAATCCGCAATAGATCCCATGGCAGAATTTGAGAAGCACTCATCTGAGGAAGAAGAGGAAGAAGAAGATGCTACACCGGCATCAAAGTCTCAAAAGCTGATGGGGGATGCCATCAAGTCTGGGGCTGCCCCTTCAAAGCCCAAGACGACCCCCAAAGCTTCTTCTCCAGCTCAAAAGACTTCAAAGCCCAAGAGGAGCACAAGGAACATCCCAGCTGCTGAAAAGAACAAGGCCCCAGTGCCTGAGATTGATGAAGAAGAAGATGCTGAAGCCCAAGTGCTTAGGAAGCTCAAACCTAAGATTCCAGATCACGATGACAGTCATCCAGTGGTAGAAGACATGAACATCAGGAAGGATGCAGGTCTCAGACTTTGCAGACAAACTGATCCATATGTTGTGAGAAGAAGGACTGATGTGGACTACAGGTTCCATACCAAAGAGCAGCAGGATTTCTATGAGACCACCTTGCTTAATAAGAAGCCCATTGTTTGTGATATGAAGTGGGCAGATTGGAAATACATTGATGTGAATGAAGATCATTTTCCAGGAGTGCATGAGAGCTTTAGGCTATGTGAAGTGGACAAGTTTGTAGGTCAGAAGCTGACCAAGTGGAATGATGAACTCATCATGCAATTCTACTCCACAGCACATTTCTATCCTGATGGTAGAATTGTTTGGGTGTCTGAGGGTACAAGGTACCAATCAACAGTTGATGAGTGGGCCAAATTGATCAATGCCCCTGAAGAGCATGAGGATGACTGATGTCTACTACACAACCTTCTTCTTGTAGACGTTGCTGGGCCTCCAAGTGCAGAGGTTTGTAGGACAGTAGCAAATTTCCCTCAAGTGGATGACCTAAGGTTTATCAGTCTGTGGGAGGCGTAGGATGAAGATGGTCTCTCTCAAACAACCCTACAACCAAATAACAAAGAGTCTCTTGTGTCCCCAACACACCCAATACAATGGTAAATTGTATAGGTGCACTAGTTCGGCGAAGAGATGGTGATACAAGTGCAATATGGATGGTAGATATAGGTTTTTGTAATCTGAATATATAAAAACAGCAAGGTAGCAAGTGGTAAAAGTGAGCGTAAACAGTATTGCAATACTAGGAAACAAGGCCTAGGGTTCATACTTTCACTAGTGCAAGTTCTCTCAACAATAATAACATAACTGGATCATATAACTATCCCTCAACATGTAAAAAAGAGTCACTCCAAAGTCACTAATAGAGGAGAACAAACGAAGAGATTATTGTAGGGTACGAAACCACCTCAAAGTTATTCTTTCTGATTGATCTATTCAAGAGTCCATAGTAAAATAACATGAAGCTATTCTTTCCGTTCAATCTATCCTAGAGTTCGTACTAGAATAACACCTTAAGACACAAATCAAACAAAACCCTAATGTCACCTAGATACTCCAAGGTCACCTCAAGTATCCGTGGGTATGATTATACGATATGCATCACACAATCTCAGATTCATCTATTCAACCAACACAAAGAACTTCAAAGAGTGCCCCAAAGTTTCTACCAGAGAGTCAAGACAAAAACGTGTGCCAACCCCTATGCATAAGTTCACAAGGTCACTGAACCCGCAAGTTGATCACCAAAATATACATCAAGTAGATCACGTGAATATCCCATTGTCACCACAGATAAGCACATGCAAGACATACATCAAGTGTTCTCAAATCCTTAAAGACTCAATCCGATAAGATAACTTCAAAGGGAAACTCAATCCATCACAAGAGAGTAGAGGGGGAGAAACATCATAAGATCCAACTATAATAGCAAAGCTTGCGATACATCAAGATCGTGCCGAATCAAGAACACGAGAGAGAGAGAGAGAGAGAGAGATCAAACACATAGCTACTGGTACATACCCTCAGCCCTGAGGGTGAACTACTCCCTCCTCATCATGGAGAGCGCCGGGATGATGAAGATGGCCACCGGTGAGGGATTCCCCCCTCCGGCAGGGTGCCGGAACAGGGTCTCGATTGGTTTTTGGTGGCTATAGAGGCTTGCGGCGGCGGAACTCCCGATCTAGGTTTCTTTCTGGGGGTTTCTGTATTTATAGGAATTTTTGGCGTCGGTCTCACGTCAGGGGGGGCTCCGAGTCATCCACGAGATAGGGGGCGAGCCCAGGGGGATAGGGCGCGCCCTCCACCCTCGTGGATGGCTCGGGACTCTTCTGGCCCAACTCTTTTACTCCGGGGGCTTCTTTTGGTCCATAAAAAGCATCAAAAATTGGCACGTCAATTGGACTCCGTTTGGTATTCCTTTTCTGTAAAACTCAAAAACAAGGAAAAAAAATAGAAACTGGCACTGGGCTCTAGGTTAATAGGTTAGTCCCAAAAATCATATAAAACAACATATAAATGCATATACATCCAAGATGGATAATATAATAGCATGGAACAATCAAAAAATATAGATACATTGGAGATGTATCAATGACTTGGATGTCTATGCCAAGAAGAAGAAAGACCACAACTCAATGGCCAACTTGTACAAAGAAATTCCAGACAAAGCTTTGGAAACACATAAGCTAGGGTCTGTTCATTATCTATTATCTGGTTTGGCCACAATTAACACCATCCCGAGGCATACCTTATTGCCCAAATCTGGAGATCACAAGATGATCAGATGTCATTCTATCAACTTGCTGTAATTGTTTGATGTGCCCCAAAAGTTCAAAGTCATGAGCCTGATTATGGAAACTATCAAGAGGACAGCTGCAGATCAGAAAAGATCATGTGGGTATGCTCCACATATTCAGATGCTCATCAACTCCAAGATGGGCACAGACACCTACTTGTTAGATAAGGAGCATCCACCCTTGAGACCAAATTTTGAAGACAACACTGTTGTCATGAATGAAGAAGATCCTACATCTGTGCAGGCACAAGAAAAGAGAGAGAAAGCTAAGGCTGACAAAAGCTGCAAAGATGCCAAGTGTTGAAGAGGCATCTCAAGTGTCTCTCAAGATCAAACAAGATCAACTTGCATATCTGATTCAAGCAACCTTGAGGATTGTGAAGGGCTTGGCCACCCTGACTCAGAACCAAGAGAGCCTGGAAAGTATCATTGAGACTAAGTTCTATGATCTTGATCTAAAAGTGACACAGATGCAGACAACAGTTGAGCAGCTCCAGGAAGAAGCTGAGGAGAGGAAAGGGCGGGCTACCACAGATGCCTTTCAGAGAGTGCCAAGAGGTCAGAGATCTGCTGCAGTGCCCATGGCTGACACTAGAGCTACTACATCAGCACCTGCAGCCACAGCATCAGTGCCACCTCCAATTGCCACTCCACCAGCTCCATCAACTTCCATAGATGCATTCATCCTTGGAGTCCTCTCAACACCTCCTCCCAAAGATCAAGCCTACAGAGATACATAGCACTATGCATTTTCGAACTTTTTGGTACTTGTTGCCAAAGGGGGAGAAATGTATAGATCATAGGCTTCGAGAGAGAGTGTCTTTGCTTCTTTTGTCTCTTTTGCTATTTGGTTGATACTTTTGTGTGTGCTTGCTTGATACTTTATGTCTATGTGTGTGAGATACTTATTTGATCATGTGCTTGATCATATCACACGTTCATGCTTATGCCTGAATGATGTTATCTTTTATATCTCTTGTATGAACATTCACTTTGCCTTGGTGATGAGTGCATGTTTTTACTTTCTATCATTTTGAGCGCTCCACCAAGATGTATGTGACATGGAAGAGTAACCCATGATCCCAATCGATTGTGCATTTGCATTCAAAAGCAAGGCTCTTGCTTATCACATACTTCTCAAAGCGACGATGCATTTAAATCTTATTATCATTTGTCAAAGCTTTGATCTATATGTTGTCATCAATTACCAAAAAGGGGGAGATTGAAAGTGCAACTATCCCTGGGTGTTTTTGGTAATTCCTAACAACATATAGCTCATTGAACTAATGCTCTTTCAAGACGATCATTTCAGAAAGTTCACTGATTGGCATGGAATGGACTAGGAATGTGGACCCCTCAAAATGCTAAGGACACATATTGGCTCAAGCTCAAGACTCTACATTTTCATTTTAGTGATCCAAGATCACATTGAGTGAAAGAAATATGCCCTAGAGGCAATAATAAAGTTGTTATTTATATTTCCTTATATCATGATAAATTTTTATTATTCATGCTAGAATTGTATTAACCGGAAACTTAGTACATGTGTGAATAAATAGACAAAACAGAGTGTCCCTAGTATGCCTCTACTTGACTAGCTCATTCATCAAAGATGGTTAAGTTTCCTGACCATAGACATGTGTTGTCATTTGATGAACAAGATCACATCATTAGGAGAACGATGTGATGGACAAGACCCATCCGTTAGCTTAGCATTATGATCATTTAGTATATTGCTATTGCTTTCTTCATGACTTATACATGTTCCTATGACTATGAGATTATGCAACTCCCGAATACCGGAGGAACACTTAGTGTGCTATCAAACGTCACAACGTAACTGGGTGATTATAAAGATGCTCTACAGGTGTCTCCGAAGGTGTTTGTTGGGTTGGCATAGATCAAGATTAGGATTTGTCACTCCGTGTATCGGAGAGGTATCTCTGGGCCCTCTCGGTAATGCACATCACTATAAGCCTTGCAAGCAATGTGATTAATGAGTTAGTTGCGGAATGATGCATTATGGAACGAGTAAAGAGACTTGCCGGTAACGATATTGAACTAGGTATGATGATACAGATGATCGAATCTCGGGCAAGTACCATACCGGTGACAAAGGGAACAACGTATCTTGTTATGTGGTTTGAGCGATAAAGATCTTCGTAGAATATGTAGGAGCCAATATGAGCATCCAGGTTCCGCTATTTTTTATTGACTGGAAATGTGTCGTGGTCATGTCTACATAGTTCTCGAACCCGTAGGGTCCGCACGCTTAACGTTCGATGACGATTTGTATTATGACTTATGTGATTTGATGTACTGAAGTTTGTTCGGAGTCCCGGATGAGATCATGGACATGACGAGGAGTCTTGAAATGGTCGAGAGGTAAAGATTCATATATTGGAAGGTTGCATTCGGACATCGGAATGGTTCCGAGTGATTCGGGCATTTTTTCGGAGTACCGGG
>NC_057808.1:340535151-340541370 GCF_018294505.1 Triticum aestivum | reverse complement strand
AAGATATGGGCCTTATGGGCCATAGGAGGGAGGCTAACCAGCCCACAAGGGGCTGGTGCACCCCCCAAAAGGGAGGAGGCCGAATTGGACTTGGGAAGGGGGCGCTACCCCCCTTTCCTTCTCCTACTCCCTCTCCTTCCCCTTTTACCCCTTTGGTAGAAGGAAAAAAGGGTGGGGCTGAATCCTACTAGGACTGGAGTCCTAGTAGGACTCCCCTCTCCTGGGAACGCCCCTTGTTGGCCGGCCTCCTCCTCCCCTCCTTTATATACGGGGGCAGGGGGCACCCCAAAGACACACAAGTTGATCTTTTAGCCGTGTGCGGTGCCCCCCCTCCACAGTTACACACCTCGGTCATATCGTCGTAGTGCTTAGGCGAATCCCTGCACCGATAACTTCATCATCGTCGTCACCACGCCGTCGTGCTGACGGAACTCTCCCTCGGCCTCAACTGGATCAAGAGTACGAGGGACGTCATCGAGCTGAACGTGTGCTGAACACGAAGGTGCCGTACGTTCGGTGCTAGGATTGGTCGGATCGTGAAGACGTACGACTACATCAACCGCGTTGATATAACGCTTTCGCTTTTAGTCTACGATGGTACGTGGACACACTCTCCCCGCTCGTTGCATAATCACCTAGATATATCTTGCGTGATCATAGGATTTTTTTTTGAAATTACTGCGTTCCCTAACAGTGGTATCCGAGCCAGGTTTATGCGTAGATGTTATATGCACGAGTAGAACACAAAGAGTTGTGGGCGATAATAGTCATACTGCTTACTAGCATGTCATACTTTGATTTGGCGGTATTGTTGGATGAAGCGGCCTAGACCGACATTACATGATCGCGTTCATGAGACTGGTTCTACCGCCGTGCTTCGCACACAGGTGGCTAGTGGGTGTCTGTTTCTCCAACTTTAGTTTAATTGAGTTTGACTACTCCCGGTCCTTGTTGAAGGTTAAAACAGCACACTTGATGAAAAATCGTTGTGGTTTTGATGCGTAGGTAAGAACGGTTCTTGCTAGAAGCCCGTAGCAGCCACGTAAAACTTGCAACAACAAAGTAGAGGACATCTAACTTGTTTTTGCAGGGCATGTTGTGATGTGATATGGTCAAGACATGATGTGATATAATTTGTTGTATGAGATGATCATGTTTTGTTAAAGTTATCGGCAACTGGCAGGAGCCTTATGGTTGTCTCTTTATTGCATAAGATGCAAGTGCCATATAATTGCTTTACTTTATCGCTATGCGATAACAATAGTTGCAAAAGCAATAGTTGGTGAGACAACCATGTGACGACACGTTGATAGAGATCAAGATGATGGAGATCATGGTGTCATGTCGGTGACGATGGAGATCATGACGGTACTTTGGAGATGGAGATCAAAGGCACAAGATGATGATGGCCATATCATGTCACATATTTTGATTGCATGTGATGTTTATCTTTTGTGCATCTTATTTTGCTCAATACAACGGTAGATTTATAAGATGATCCCTTACTAAAGTTTCAAGGTATAAGTGTTCTCCCTGAGTATGCACCGTTGCGACAGTTCTTCGTGCTGAGACACCACGTGATGATCGGGTGTGATAAGCTCTACGTTCACATACAACGGGTGCAAGCCAGTTTTGCACACGCAGAATACTCGGGTTAAACTTGACGAGCCTAGCATATGAAGATATGGCCTCGGAACACTGGAGACCAAAAGGTCGAGCGTGAATCATATGGAAGATATGATCAACATAGAGATGTTCACCATTGAAAACTTGACGTGATGATCGGACATGGTTTAGTTTATTTGGATCACGTGATCATTTAGATGACTAGAGGGATGTCTATCTAAGTGGGAGTTCTTAAGTAATATGATTAATTAAACTTTAATTTATCATGAACTTAGTCCTGATAGTATTTGCATAACTATGTTGTAGATCAATAGCTCGCGATATGGCTCCCCGTTTATTTTTGATATGTTCCTAGAGAAAAATAAGTTGAAAGATGATAGTAGCAATGATGCGGACTTGGTCCGTGATCTAAGGATTGTCCTCATTGCTGCACAGAAGAATTATGTCCTTGATGCACCGCTAGGTGACGGACCTATTGCAGGAGCAGATGCAGACGTTATGGATGTTTGACAAAGCTCGGTTTGATGAGTACTTGATAGTTTAGTGCACCATGCTTTATGTCTAAGAACCGGGACTTCAAAAACGTTTTGAACGCCACAGAGCATATGCGATGTTCCAAGAGATAAAATTGGTATTTCAGTCTCATGCCCTTGTCGAGAAGTATGAGACCTCTGACAAGTACTTTGCCTACAAGATGGAGGAGAATAGCTCAACCAGTGAGCATGTGCTCAGAATGTCTGAGTACTACAATCACTTGATCAAGTGGGAGTTAATCTTCCAGATAAGATAGTGATTGACAGAGTTCTCTAGTCACTATCACCAAGTTACTAGAACTTCGTGATGAACTATAATATGCAAGGGATAACAGAAACGATTCCCAAGCTCTTCACGATGCTGAAATCAGCGAAGGTAGAAATAAAGAAAAAGCATCAAGTGTTGATGGTTGACAAGACCACTAGTTTCAAGTAAAAGGGCAAGGGAAAGAAAGGGAACTTCAAGAAAGAATGTCAAGCAAGTTGCCACTCCCATGAAGAAGCCCAAAGCTAGACCCAAGCCTGAAACTGAGTGCTTCTACTGCAAAGGAAATGGTCACTGGAAGTGGAACTGCCCTAGATACTTCGCAGATAAGAAGGATGGCAAAGTGAACAAAGGTATATTTGATATACATGTTATTGATGTGTACTTTACTAGTGTTTATAGCAACACCTCGGTATTTCATACTAGTTCAGTTGCTAAGAGTAGTAACTCGAAATGGGAGTTGCAAAATAAACAGAGACTAGTTAAGGGCGAGGTGATGATGTGTGTTGGAAGTGATTCCAAGGTTGATAAGACCACCATCGCACACTCCCTTTACCTTCGGGATTAGTGTTGAACCTAAAATAAATGTTATTTGGTGTTTGCATTAAGCATGAATATGATTGGGTCATGTTTATTGCAATACGGTTATTCATTTAAGTCAAAGATTAATTGTTGTTCTATTTACATGAATAAAACCTTCTATGGTCATACACTCAATAAAAATGGTTTATTGAATCTCGATCGTAGTGATACACATATTCATAATATTGATGGCAAAAGATGCAAAGCTAATGATGATAGTGCAACTTGCTGTGGCACTGCCGTTTAGGTCATGTTGGTGTAAAGCGCATGAAGAAACTCCATGCTGGTGGGCTTTTGGAATCACTTGATGCTTGCGAACCATGGCTCATGGGCAAGATGACTAAGACTCCGTTCTCCGGAACAATGGAGCGAGCAACTGACTTATTGGAAATAATACATACTGATGTATGCGGTCCGATGAGTGTTGACGCTCGCGGCGGGTATCGTAATTTTCTGACCTTCATAGATGATTTGAGCAGATACGGGTATATATACTTGATGAAACATAAATCTAAAACATTTGAAAAGTTCAAAGAATTTCAAGAGTGAAGTGGAAAATCATCGTAACAAGAAAAATAAAGTTTCTACGATCTGATCACGGAGACGAATATCTGGTCTTTATTTGAAACAATGTGGAATAGTTTCGCAACTCACGCCACCTGGAACACCACAGCGTAATGGTGTGTCCGAACGTCATGACCGTACTTTATTAGATATGGTGCGATCTATGATGTCTCTTACCGATTTACCACTATCGTTTTGGGGTTATGCATTAGAGACAACTGCATTCACGTTAAATAGGGCACCATCTAAATCCGTTGAGACGACACCATATGAAATGTGGTTTGGTAAGAAACCTAAGCTGTCGTTTCTTAAAGTTTGGGGCGGCGATGCTTATGTGAAAAAGTTTCAACCTGATAAGCTCGAACCCAAATCGGAGAAATGCGTCTTCATAGGATACCCAAAGGAAAGTGTTGGGTACACCTTCTATCACAGACCCGAAGGCAAGATATTCGTTGCTAAGAATGGATCCTTTCTAGAGAAGGAGTTTCTCTCGAAAGAAGTGAGTGGGAGGAAAGTAGAATTTGATGAGGTAATTGTACCTTCTCTCGAATTGGAAAGTAGTTCATCACAAAAATCAGTTCCAGTGATTCCTACATGACACGTCTCCAACGTATCTATAATTTTTGATTGCTCCATGCTATATTATCTTCTGTTTTGGACATTATTGGGCTTTATTATACACTTTTATATTATTTTTCGGACTAACCTATTAACCGGAGGCCCATCCCAGAATTGCTGTTTTTTTGCCTATTTCAGAGTTTCGCAGAAAAAGAATAACAAACGGAGTCCAAACGGAATGAAACCTTCGGGAACGTGATTTTCGGAACGAACATGATCCAGAGGACTTGGACCCTACGTCAAGAAAGCTACCAGGAAGCCACGAGATAGGAGGGCGCGCCTACCCCCCTAGGTGCGCCCTCCACCCTCGTGGGCCCCACGTTGGTCCACCGACGTACTCCTTCCTCCTATATATACCTACGTACCCCCAAACTACCAGATACGGAGCCAAAAACCTAATTCCACCGCCGCAACCTTTTGCACCCGTGAGATCCCATCTTGGGGCCTGTTCCGGAGCTTCGTCGGAGGGGGCATCGATCACGGAGGGCTTCGACATCAACACCATAGCCTCTCCGATGATGTGTGAGTAGTTTACTTCAGACCTTCGGGTCCATAGTTATTAGCTAGATGGCTTCCTCCCTCTTTTTGGATCTCAATACAATGTTCTCCCCCTCTCTTGTGGAGATCTATTCGATGTAATCTTCTTTTGCGGTGTGTTTGTTTGGACCGAGGAATTGTGGGTTTATGATCAAGTTTTTCTATGAACAATATTTGAATCTTCTGAATTCTTTTATGTATGATTGGTTATCTTTGCAAGTATCTTCGAATTATCAGTTTGGTTTGGCCTACTAGATTGATCTTTCTTGCAATGGGAGAAGTGCTTAGCTTTGGGTTCAATCTTGCGGTGTCCTTTCCAGTGACAGCAGGGGCAGCAAGGCACGTATTGTATTGTTGCCATCGAGGATAACAAGATGGGGTTTATATCATATTGCATCAGTTTATCCCTCTACATCATGTCATCTTGCTTAAAGCGCTACTCTGTTCTTATGAACTTAATACTCTAGATGCATGCTGGATGGCGGTCGATGTGTGGAGTAATAGTAGTAGATGCAGGCAGGAGTCGGTCTACTTGTCTCGGACATGATGCCTATATACATGATCATACCTAGATATTCTCATAACTATGCTCAATTCTGTCAATTGCTCAACGGTAATTTGTTCACCCACCGTAAATACTTATGCTCTTGAGAGAAGCCACTAGTGAAACCTATGGCCCCCGGGTCTATTTTCCATCATATTAATCTCCCGACAACAAGCTATTTCTAGCGCCGTTTTTGTTTTACTTTCTTTACTTTGCATCTTTATCATAAAAATACCAAAAATATTATCTTATCATATCTATCAGATCTCACTCTCATAAGTGACCGTGTAGGGATTGACAACCCCTTATCGCGTTGGTTGCGACGATTTATTTGTTTGTGTAGGTGCGAGGGACTCGTGCGTGGCCTCCTACTGGATTGATACCTTGGTTCTCAAAAACTGAGGGAAATACTTACGCCACTTTGCTGCATCACCCTTTCCTCTTCAAGGGAAAACCAACGCAGTGCTCAAGAGGTAGCACTACACCAATTAGTGAGGAAACTAATGATGATGATCATGAAACTTCAGATCAAGTTACTACCTGTGACGCCCGGATAATTAAACTACAGTAATTCTCTACTAATGATGCCACGTCACCTCTGTCACTGTAGTTAATCTCGGGTTAGTTCAAAAAAAACCGATTTAAATTCAAAATTGAATTAAAGGCAAACAGCAAAAGTTTCAAACTTAAAACTAAAATGTCCGGGTTGTGCCAAGTAATACAACGTTAATTGTGGTGAAGAAAACCCACTTTTATAAAATGTTTTAATACTCTAAAATGTTTTAAAAGGTAGCAAGACAATTAGTTGAATGCCTTTTACAATAAATAAAATATTTAAATATGTTAATTAGTTGCCCAAACTTATGTGGCAGTAGCCTATTTATACACACTAAAGTAGGGACTACTTTTATAGTTTATAAAACTAGGATAAAGTGAAACTAAAAATAAAA
>NC_057808.1:340526844-340534187 GCF_018294505.1 Triticum aestivum | reverse complement strand
ACCGGCCGCCGTGCTCGCCGTGTCCGACTCCTCCCCGTGCTCGCGAAGCTGCTACGCTGTCTTCGGCCGCCGCAGCTGCCTCCCTGTGCCCCCCCCGCTTCGCCATTCACCGCCTCCGCCCGCAACTCCCAGCGCCTCCCCTGCCGCTGCTCCACGCCGGCGCACCGCCCTGGCCCCCCTGCTCCCTGGTCGCCGGCGCCCCGCAGCGCCCACATCGGGTGCGCCCCGCGGGCCAGTGCCCGTTCGGGCTATGCCCGATAGCCCAGCACCCGATTGGCCCCCTGGCCCAATGACAAGTGGGGCCCAGCCCCTGAGAACGTTTTAAAAAAAGAATTAAAAAATAATAAAATAATAATAATAATAATAATTAAAGAATTAATTAACCTAATTAATTTTTGATTAATTAAACTAATCAAATAACTAAATTAATTAAACTGTTAGTTAGTTAATTAATCAGTCAATGACAGTGGGGCCCACCCCTAATTAATCCTGATTAGGTTAATTAATATGTTTAATTAATATGTATCACTGACCAGTGGGACCCACTGGTCAGGTTGACCAGTCAACCCCTGTTGATTGTTGACGTCAGGATGACATCATGCTGATGTCATAAATCCAATTTCGAATTAAATTAAATAATTAATTAAATTTCAGAAATTAATAAATTCTTTTGAAAATCATATCTTTCAATCCGTAACTCGGATGGAAAAACTTTGTATATGAAAGTTGCTCAGAACGACGAGACGAATCCGGATACGCAGCCCGTACGTCCGCCACGCGTCCCTAGCATAGTGAACCTGCAACATTTAACCTCCGGCACCCCTGCCCGGAAACGCGAAACACCGGGAACACTTTCCCGGATGTTTTCCCCCTTCGCCGGTATCACTCCTTACCGCGTTAGGGCACACCTAACACCGCGTTTACTTTGTCGTGCATCGTTATGCATCTGTTTGCATTGTATTTACTGTCTCTTCCCCCTCTTCTCTCCGGTAGACTACGAGACCGACGCTGCTGCTGCCCAGTTCGACTACGGAGTTGACGACCCCTCCTTGTCTGAGCAACCAGGCAAGCCCCCCCCCCCTTGATCACCAGATATCGCCTATTCTTCTCTATACTGCTTGCATTAGAGTAGTGTAGCATGTTACTGCTTTCCGTTAATCCTATCCTGATGCATAGCCTGTCATTGTTGCTACAGTTGATACCCTTACCTGCTATCCTACTGCTTAGTATAGGATGCTAGTGTTCCATCAGTGGCCCTACACTCTTGTCCGTCTGCCATGCTATACTACTGGGCCGTGATCACTTTGGGAGGTGATCACGGGTATATACTATATACATTATATACATGACACATGTGGTGACTAAAGTCGGGTCGGCTCGAGGAGTACCCGCAAGTGATTCTGATGAGGGGGCTGAAAGGGCAGGTGGCTCCATCCCGGTAGAGGTGGGCCTGGGTTCCTGACGGGCCCCCCGACTGTTACTTTGTGGCGGAGCGACAGGGCAGGTTGATACCACCCAGGAGAGAGGTGGGCCTGGCCCTGGTCGGCGTTCGCGGATACTTAACACGCTTAACGAGATCTTGGTATTTGATCTGAGTCTGGCCATTTGGTCTATACGCACTAACCATCTACGCGGGAGTAGTTATGGGTATCCCGGCGTCGTGGTATCAGCCGAAGCCTTCGTGACGTCAGCGACTGAGTGGCGCGCGCCGTGTTGGACCACTTTGACGTAACCGCCGTGATCGTGTGGGTTGCTAGGTCTGCTCGCGGCCGCGTTCGCAACGTGCAGGTGTGCTATGGGCGATGGGCCCAGACCCCTGTGCGCTTAGGATTAGACCGGCGTGCTGACCGCTCTGTTGTGCTTAGGTAGGGCTGCGACGTGTTGATCTTCCGAGGCCGGGCATGACCCAGGAAAGTGTGTCCGGCCGAATGGGATCAAGCGTGTTGGGTTATGTGGTGCACCCCTGCAGGGAAGTTTATCTATTCGAATAGCCGTGTCCCTCGGTAAAAGGACGACCCGGAGTTGTACCTTGACCTTATGACAACTAGAACCGGATACTGAATAAAATACACCCTTCCAAGTGCCAGATACAACCCGGTGATCGCTCTCTAACAGGGCGACGAGGAGGGGATCGCCAGGTAGGATTATGCTATGCGATGCTACTTGGAGGACTTCAATCTCCTCTCTTCTACATGCTGCAAGATGGAGGCTGCCAGAAGCGTAGTCTTCGACAGGATTAGCTATCCCCCTCTTATTCTGGCATTCTGCAGTTCAGTCCACTGATATGCCCCTTTACACATATACCCATGCATATGTAGTGTAGTTCCTTGCTTGCGAGTACTTTGGATGAGTACTCACGGTTGCCTTTCTCCCTCTTTTTCCCCTTTTCCTTTCTACCCGGTTGTCGCAACCAGATGCTGGAGCTCAGGAGCCAGACGCCACCGTCGACGACGACACCTACGACACTGGAGGTGCCTACTACTACGTGCAGCCCGCTGACGACGACCAGGAGTAGTTAGGAGGATCCCAGGCAGGAGGCCTGTGCCTCGTTCGATCTGTATCCCACTTTGTGCTAGCCTTCTTAAGGCAAACTTGTTTAACTTATGTCTATACTCAGATATTGTTGCTTCCGCTGACTCGTCTGTGATCGAGCACTTGTATTCGAGCCCTCGAGGCCCCTGGCTTGTATTATGATGCTTGTATGACTTATTTTTGTTTTAGAGTTGTGTTGTGATATCTTCCCGTGAGTCCCTGATCTTGATCGTACACATTTGCGTGCATGATTAGTGTACGGTCAAATCGGGGAGTCACAAGTTGGTATCAGAGCCAACTGCCTGTAGGAATCCCCCTTTCCAACTCCTTGGCCGAAGTCGAGTCTAGTCAGTGAAAACTGTTTTACTAACATGGCTGTGTGGCTTACGGGCCCACGTCGCCATTGGGTGGTAGTAGGATCTTTTATTCCTCAACCTATACTCTGGGACTCTGACATCTCTTCTATTCGGGTTAAATGAATTTTGCTAAATCTAACATTAGGATCTCGTTATCACTTTCACCCGGAGAGCCCCTTATTACTGATGATCGTCTCCTGCACGTGAAGACCCTGAAGATACTCTCCGCTGATAACCCGAGAACTTGTGTTCATCGCTTTTGCAATTCCCTTTCATCGATAAACTCCTATGGATAACCACGTATACTCGCCACTCATACAATGTTTCCCAGTTGATCTTGTCATTACAAGATACCCCGAAATTCTCTCTGTTGTTCCGAGAATCCTTTGAGCTTACTACCTTGCTGTTATTTGTCACCTGAATACCCCTACGGATAATTCTCGCACTTACCGAGTATCCACTCATCCCAAGTTGATTCAAGTATTTCACAATAGTCTTCAAAATACTATTCGATCTTCCGAAAATCCTCAGGAGCCTATTGCTCTTGAAATTCTTGTTTGCTTGCATTATGGTTAATCCCATAAGTCCGTAATCTTATTGGCATCTCTTGTCATTATCATTTTGAGTCCGTTGATTCAATTTGCTGCGAATGCTCGCAATCCTCAATCATATCCTAGAATTCATCCTTCCGGCTCAAACGTCGTTTTAAACGTGAGCTGGATCTCGACCTATCAAATTGCCATCGATTGTACCCCTAAGCCTACTCAACTTATCCATCCTTGATCAGAGCGTTGCTTCTGACCCCCTGATTTGGAAATCATAATTCTTTTGCATTTGAACTTTGAGTTAGTCAGTTGTTTCTATAATCAGATCTCCTTGCATTCTTCTTCCTCTGGTTGAGTACCAATGCTCACATCAGATCCCTTGTGGACCATCGGTTCCTTTGTTGGATTTTATCCGACAGTGTCCTTCCTATTGAATAACCTTGTGAGTCTTTCCATGGGTATATAATGCCTTTGGTAAATTGTATCATCTGCTTTTGAACAATGCTCTTCTTTCGAGCTTGTAATATTTACTCCGAAGTTTGTGGTATATCTTCCTAAGATGCCCTGATGGGTTGAACCTATGCCTTCCTTAATCTGTGTGAACCCGAAAGTTTTCCAAGGTTCATACTCCTCTAGTAATTCACCAGGTAGGTCTTCGCACTCAAATTATTTTTAATAGAGCAGTGAATGAAAGGTTATGCATTGCAGAAGTGGGAGTCGACCTTGAACTTTGTGTTCATGCCCATGGACACGATGTATATCTTATCATTAAAAGCTTCTCTTAAATTAATTATTACCTTGGTATAAGTTCATCTTATATCTGGGATCTGGCCTTTTGCAATCGTGGTTCCGACCATGTTCTCCTTTAAACACCATTTCTCGTGCAAGTTTAAGCACTTGACTTCTGTAGAGCAATACCCAATCCAACCTCTATTTTAATCTGTCGTCAAGTATTACCCCCCTGGTATCTCGAGATTATCACGGAACTGCATAACTTCTTATGAGTTCTCCATCAAGTATTACATTCTCATTGATTTCAATTGTTCACGGGCCCCGAGTTATTAAACACTCAAGGACATCGATAACTGAATCGAGTCCGCATCACGATTAAACAACTCTTAGTAATCTCCTTTGCTTACGAGTTCGTACTCGATCACGTCATCCCTAGCCTGCTCAGCTATGTCATTATCGTGCCGATTTTAACTGTGCTACCTGGTCCTTCCCAGCGCACAAATTTCGACAGTGAGCTAATCTTACGTCGATTTTCCTTGCCATATCATTAGCCTTGAACAACAAACTTGATTTCTAGTTTGTGTCGTACCCCTGGTTCCAATAACCTTTTGCTTCATCATTCCCTTGACTTGATGTCATCGCCAATCGATTACATCTTCATGAATTCTCTCGACAAATGTGTCGTGATCATCATCAGCATTCCGAGCTCTTCCAGGATATCAATGGAATTCATGATGAGAAAGACCATCCTTGCCCTCGATGATTAGTATTATCATCGACCACTCTACTACCTTTCCTCCAACACAAACTTGTTCTTGTTTTGTGTTATACCTTGAGTTCCTTGCAATCCAGCAATTGTTCTTCTTTACACTGGAGTATTACCATCTGTTATGTCAAGAATGTCGTGAGAGTTTCACTACCTCTTAAGAAATTCTTGATATAGTGATGCTTATCACCATCATCATTCTTCTCTTGGTCCCCGTGTTGAGTGAACTCTGTTATGAGAATTTAATATCTCTAGCAACCTTGTTACTTCAGAGTTAATGGACAATCATTCCAATGTAGTGTGTTGGTTGCTAAATTTCCATTCCGACGTTGGTCATGCAACCCAGCCCATATTTCGGGTGCCCCTTTCAACCAATGTTTAATTGTGTATGTTCTCCTCGAGCATACATCATTATACCATTTGATCTGACAAATGTTATCTCCTTGTTCACATAGTTGTGGAAATCCATCTTTTGTTAATCTCGATGAATTGTCGCTGATTCCATCAGCCACCTCCTCATCCTCTCGTTGGTTTACAGAGGGACTCTTGTTTCGGAACTCGCTTCCATAGTTCATTTCCCGAGAATCTTACAATGTCATCTCGTCAAATTGTGCCGCACCTTTTCTTCTTAGGCATCCTAAGGCTGAGGTATCGTGACACCAATCAGATCTGAATCTCGGTCAGATATGATGGTTGGAACATATTTCCAAGAGATATAACATTGGTCTCTACATAACCCGGTAAGGTGGTGTCTTTGCTTAGCACCCCTAGCCAGAAGACCTTTTGATATAATTTCCTTTTTAGCAAGGTTAACTATTCTTCCATGAGGAAATTGTAAGACTTACTCTATAAGTTGTTCCTGATGGATCCTTTGTGTATCCATAGCCTGATCTTTACCTAATGACAATGTCAATGCTATCTCGAAGCAAGTCTGTGGTACTCCGATCTTCGATAAAAACATTTGAAGCCCAAAGCTAATTGTTTCCTGCTCCATTATCCAAACACCGTTGTATGAGTAATGGCATGAAATTTCCCTCCTATTTCCTAAAGGGTTTTCTACGTTATATCCCGACATGGATATCATGCTCTGCTTACCCTTGGGAAGAATATACCCTTGAAATATGTGTTTAAACACATTTTCCTTTCCATTGTTCTGTTTAATCTGATAATGATATTTTCCTTTCCATTCTTTTGTTTAACCCTTCTTGAGTTCTATATGATCTAAGCAGTAATATTCTCCTGCTTATGTAAACACCTCGGTGTACAATTCTGTCAGCAAGACCCTGTTACTATTGTTGATGACATCCCGGTAGCCACCGATGGACGAGAACTTTGCCTAATGGTCCGCCTCGTTTCAACGAGCAGGAAAATGGTTCTCTTCGTCCCTCGCCCTTGTTACCAACGTGTTGCCGACATAACTGACAGGGTATTCTCTGACATGCCTTGCTGTCATGACCGAGCAAGATGTCACCACTCCTTCTACTTTTAACCCACATGGTGGGCCCATAACCCACAGTTGCACAGGATCGAAACCTGACTCTCCTATACAACCCTGTTTCTAACGGTTATTCCCCACGCTTGGCTTCGTATTTAATTCATGGGCCACCTTCCTAGTCATCTATTCTGGACCTCTTTCAATACTTATTCCCGTTGCTCTGAACCTCTTTCACACTCTGTTTCAGGCAATGAACGATTGCCTATCCGCTCGAAACTTCTTATTGCACTATCCTAGTTTGCTCTCGATGTGTTTCCTTTGTTCAACTCGAGAGATACTCATATGTTCATTCTTGGGATACCCCCAGGTGATTTTCCCTTTATAACATCCTATCGTTGTAGAGCTGCCCCTTACCTATTCGTAAGTACGATGGAGTTCCCCGAAGAAAGGACGACAACTTCATCATGATGCATTGGAATAAAGAGTTGGAGACATCAACGAAAGGGATTAACTTCTTCGAGAAGATCCGTTAGAATATCGTAACCAGAACTTTCCCCCTTACTCCCCTCTTAAATCTCGGGACGAGATTTCTTGTAGTGGAGGAGAATCGTGACGCCCGGATAATTAGACTATAGTAATTCTCTACTAATGATGCCACGTCACCTCTGTCACTGTAGTTAATCTCGGGTTAGTTCAAAAAAAACCGATTTAAATTCAAAATTGAATTAAAGGCAAACAGCAAAAGATTCAAACTTAAAACTAAAATGTCCGGGTTGTGCCAAGTAATACAACGTTAATTGTGGTGAAGAAACCCCACTTTTATAAAATGTTTTAATACTCTAAAATGTTTTAAAAGGTAGCAAAACAATTAGTTGAATGCCTTTTACAATAAATAAAATATTTAAATATGTTAATTAGTTGCCCAAACTTATGTGGCAGTAGCCTATTTATTAACACTAAAGTAGGGACTACTTTTA
>NC_057808.1:340514375-340525936 GCF_018294505.1 Triticum aestivum | reverse complement strand
CACGGCCCCGCTGCCGGTTTCGCTCGCTGCGGCCCCGCAGCGCTACGCGAGCCCCGCCTCTGCCACTTCCCCGCGCCGCCGCCGACGTTGCTTGCTGCTGCAGCCACCCACATCCCGTGTGCACGCCCTACCGGCCGCCGTGCTCGCCGTGTCCGACTCCTCCCCGTGCTCGTGAAGCTGCTACGCCGTCTTCGGCCGCCGCAGCTGCCTCCCCGTGCCCCCCCCGCTTCGCCATTCACCGCCTCCGCCCGCAACTCCCAGCGCCTCCCCTGCCGCTGCTCCACGCCGGCGCACCGCCCTGGCCCCCCTGCTCCCTGGTCGCCGGCGCCCCGCAGCGCCCACATCGGGTGCGCCCCGCGGGCCAGTGCCCGTTCGGGCTGTGCCCGATAGCCCAGCACCCGATTGGCCCCCTGGCCCAATGACAAGTGGGGCCCAGCCCCTAAGAACGTTTTAAAAAATAAGAATTTAAAAATAATAATAAAATAATAATAATAATAATTAATTAAAGAATTAATTAACCTAATTAATTTTTGATTAATTAAACTAATCAAATAACTAAATTAATTAAACTGTTAGTTAGTCAATTAATTAGTCAATGACAGTGGGGCCCACCCCTAATTAATCCTGATTAGGTTAATTAATATGTATCACTGACCAGTGGGACCCACTGGTCAGGTTGACCAGTCAACCCCTGTTGATTGTTGACGTCAGCATGACATCATGCTGATGTCATAAATCCAATTTCGAATTAAATTAAATAATTAATTAAATTTCAGAAATTAATAAATTCTTTTGAAAATCATATCTTTTAATCCGTAACTCGGATGGAAAAACTTTGTATATGAAAGTTGCTCAGAACGACGAGACGAATCCGGATACGCAGCCCGTACGTCCGCCACGCGTCCCTAGCATAGTGAACCTGCAACATTTGACCTCCGGCACCGCTGCCCGAAAACGCGAAACACCGGGAACACTTTCCCGGATGTTTTCCCCCTTCGCCGGTATCACTCCTTACCGCGTTAGGGCACACCTAACACCGTGTTTGCTTCGTCGTGCATCGTTATGCATCTGTTTGCATTGTATTTACTGTCTCTTCCCCCTCTTCTCTCCGGTAGACTACGAGACCGACGCTGCTGCTGCCCAGTTCGACTACGGAGTTGACGACCCCTCCTTGTCTGAGCAACCAGGCAAGCCCCCCCCTTGATCACCAGATATCGCCTATTCTTCTCTATACTGCTTGCATTAGAGTAGTGTAGCATGTTACTGCTTTCCGTTAATCCTATCCTGATGCATAGCCTGTCATTGTTGCTACAGTTGATACCCTTACCTGCTATCCTACTGCTTAGTATAGGATGCTAGTGTTCCATCAGTGGCCCTACACTCTTGTCCGTCTGCCATGCTATACTACTGGGCCGTGATCACTTTGGGAGGTGATCACGGGTATATACTATATACATTATATACATGACACATGTGGTGACTAAAGTCGGGTCGGCTCGAGGAGTACCCGCAAGTGATTCTGATGAGGGGGCTGAAAGGGCAGGTGGCTCCATCCTGGTAGAGGTGGGACTGGGTTCCTGACGGCCCCCCCGACTGTTACTTTGTGGCGGAGCGACAGGGCAGGTTGATACCACCCAGGAGAGAGGTGGGCCTGGCCCTGGTCGGCGTTCGCGGATACTTAACACGCTTAACGAGATCTTGGTATTTGATCTGAGTCTGGCCATTTGGTCTATACGCACTAACCATCTACGCGGGAGTAGTTATGGGTATCCCGGCGTCGTGGTATCAGCCGAAGCCTTCGTGACGTCAGCGACTGAGTGGCGCGCGCCGTGTTGGACCACTTTGACGTAACCGCCGTGATCGTGTGGGTTGCTAGGTCTGCTCGCGGCCGCGTTCGCAACGTGCAGGTGTGCTATGGGTGATGGGCCCAGACCCCTGTGCGCTTAGGATTAGACCGGCGTGCTGACCGCTCTGTTGTGCTTAGGTAGGGCTGCGACGTGTTGATCTTCCGAGGCCGGGCATGACCCAGGAAAGTGTGTCCGGCCGAATGGGATCAAGCGTGTTGGGTTATGTGGTGCACCCCTGCAGGGAAGTTTATCTATTCGAATAGCCGTGTCCCTCGGTAAAAGGACGACCTGGAGTTGTACCTTGACCTTATGACAACTAGAACCGGATACTGAATAAAATACACCCTTCCAAGTGCCAGATACAACCCGGTGATCGCTCTCTAACAGGGCGACGAGGAGGGGATCGCTGGGTAGGATTATGCTATGCGATGCTACTTGGAGGACTTCAATCTACTCTCTTCTACATGCTGCAAGATGGAGGCTGCCAGAAGCGTAGTCTTCGACAGGATTAGCTATCCCCCTCTTATTCTGGCATTCTGCAGTTCAGTCCACTGATATGCCCCTTTACACATATACCCATGCATATGTAGTGTAGTTCCTTGCTTGCGAGTACTTTGGATGAGTACTCACGGTTGCCTTTCTCCCTCTTTTTCCCCTTTTCCTTTCTACCTGGTTGTCGCAACCAGATGCTGGAGCTCAGGAGCCAGACGCCACCGTCGACGACGACACCTACGACACTGGAGGTGCCTACTACTACGTGCATCCCGCTGACGACGACCAGGAGTAGTTAGGAGGATCCCAGGCAGGAGGCCTGTGCCTCGTTCAATCTGTATCCCACTTTGTGCTAGCCTTCTTAAGGCAAACTTGTTTAACTTATGTCTATACTCAGATATTGTTGCTTCCGCTGACTCGTTTGTGATCGAGCACTTGTATTCGAGCCCTCGAGGCCCCTGGCTTGTATTATGATGCTTGTATGACTTATTTTTGTTTTAGAGTTGTGTTGTGATATCTTCCCGTGAGTCCCTGATCTTGATCGTACACATTTGCGTGCATGATTAGTGTACGGTCAAATCGGGGAGTCACAAGTTGGTATCAGAGCCAACTGCCTGTAGGAATCCCCCTTTCCAACTCCTTGGCCGAAGTCGAGTCTAGTCAGTGAAAACTGTTTTACTAACATGGCTGTGTGGCTTACGGGCCCACGTCGCCATTGGGTGGTAGTAGGATCTTTTATTCCTCAACCTATACTCTGGGACTCTGACATCTCTTCTATTCGGGTTAAATGAATTTTGCTAAATCTAACATTAGGATCTCGTTATCACTTTCACCCGGAGAGCCCCTTATTACTGATGATCGTCTCCTGCACGTGAAGACCCTGAAGATACTCTCCGCTGATAACCCGAGAACTTGTGTTCATCGCTTTTGCAATTCCCTTTCATCGATAAACTCCTATGGATAACCACGTATACTCGCCACTCATACAATGTTTCCCAGTTGATCTTGTCATTACAAGATACCCCGAAATTCTCTCTGTTGTTCCGAGAATCCTTTGAGCTTACTACCTTGCTGTTATTTGTCACCTGAATACCCCTACGGATAATTCTCGCACTTACCGAGTATCCACTCATCCCTAGTTGATTCAAGTATTTCACAATTGTCTTCAAAATACTATTCGATCTTCCGAAAATCCTCAGGAGCCTATTGCTCTTGAAATTCTTGTTTGCTTGCATTATGGTTAATCCCATAAGTCTCGTAATCTTATTGGCATCTCTTGTCATTATCATTTTGAGTCCGTTGATTCAATTTGCTGCGAATGCTCGCAATCCTCAATCATATCCTAGAATTCATCCTTCCGGCTCAGACGTCGTTTTAAACGTGAGCTGGATCTCGACCTATCAAATTGCCATCGATTGTACCCCTAAGCCTACTCAACTTATCCATCCTTGATCAGAGCGTTGCTTCTGACCCCCTGATTTGGAAATCATAATTCTTTTGCATTTGAACTTTGAGTTAGTCAGTTGTTTCTATAATCAGATCTCCTTGCATTCTTCTTCCTCTGGTTGAGTACCAATGCTCACATCAGATCCCTTGTGGACCATCGGTTCCTTTGTTGGATTTTATCCGACAGTGTCCTTCCTATTGAATAACCTTGTGAGTCTTTCCATGGGTATATAATGCCTTTGGTAAATTGTATCATCTGCTTTTGAACAATACTCTTCTTTCGAGCTTGTAATATTTACTCCGAAGTTTGTGGTATATGTTCCTAAGATGCCCTGATGGGTTGAACCTATGCCTTCCTTAATCTGTGTGAACCCGAAAGTTTTCCAAGGTTCATACTCCTCTAGTAATTCACCAGGTAGGTCTTCGCACTCAAATTATTTTTAATAGAGCAGTGAATGAAAGGTTATGCATTGCAGAAGTGGGAGTCGACCTTGAACTTTGTGTTCATGCCCATGGACACGATGTAGATCTTATCATTAAAAGCTTCTCTTAAATTAATTATTACCTTGGTATAAGTTCATCTTATATCTGGGATCTGGCCTTTTGCAATCGTGGTTCCGACCATGTTCTCCTTTAAACACCATTTCTCGTGCAAGTTTAAGCACTTGACTTCTGTAGAGCAATACCCAATCCAACCTCTATTTTAATCTGTCGTCAAGTATTACCCCCCTGGTATCTCGAGATTATCACGGAACTGCATAACTTCTTATGAGTTCTCCATCAAGTATTACATTCTCATTTTGTGCCCAATCCTGCGCCTCGTTCGATCTGTATCCCAGTTTGTGCTAGCCTTCTTAAGGCAAACTTGTTTAACTTATGTCTGTAGTCAGATATTGTTGCTTCCGCTGACTCGTCTGTGATCGAGCACTTGTATTCGAGCCCTCGAGGCCCCTGGCTTGTATTATGATGCTTGTATGACTTATTTATGTTTTAGAGTTGTGTTGTGATATCTTCCCGTGAGTCCCTCATCTTGATCGTACACATTTGCGTGCATGATTAGTGTACGGTCAAATCGGGGAGTCACACTACCGAACCTCGTAGGTCAACCAGAGTACGATCTGCACCAGAGTGGTACAGTAATCTTGTTCTGGAGGTCATGTTACTTGACCATGATGAACCTACGAACTATGAGGAAGCGATGATGAGCCCAGATTCCGCGAAATGTCCTGAGGCCATGAAATCTGAGTAGGATCCATGTATGAGAACAAAGTATGGACTTTGATTGACTTGCCTGATGATCAGCGAGCCATTGAGAATAAATGGATCTTCAAGAGGAAGACGGACGATGATGGTAGTATTACTATCTACAAAGCTCGACTTGTCGAAAAAAATGTTTTTGACAAAGTTCAAGGTGTTGACTACGATGAGATTTTCTCACTTGTATCAATGCTTAAAAGTCTGTCCGAATCATGTTAGCAATTGCCGCATTTTATGAAATTTGGCAAATGGATGTCAAACTTGCATTCCTTAATGGATTTCTTGAAGAAGAGTTGTATATGATGCAACCAGAAGGTTTTGTCGATCCTAAAGATGCTAACAAAGTGTGCAAAGCTCCAGCGATCCATCTATGGACTGGTGCAAGCATCTCAGAGTTGGAATATACGCTTTGATGAGTTGATCAAAGCATATAGTTTTATACAGACTTGCGGTGAAGCCTGTATTTACAAGAAAGTGAGTGGGAGCACTACAACCTTTCTGATAAGTATATGTGAATGACTTATTGTTGATCAGAAATGATGTAGAATTTTCTGGAATGCATAAAGGAGTGTTTGAAAGGAGTTTTTCAAAGAAAGATCTCGGTAAAGCTGCTTACATATTGTGCGTCAAGATCTATAGAGATAGATCAAGATGCTTGATAAGATTTTTCAATGAGTATATACCTTGACAAGATTTTGAAGTAGTTCAAAATGGAACAGTCAAAGAAGGAGTTCTTGCCTATGTTGCAAGGTGTGAAGTTGAGTAAAGACTCAAAACCCGACCACAGCAGAAAATAGAAAGAGAATGAAAAGTCATTCCCTATGTCTCAGTCATAGGTTCAAGTATGCTATGCTGCGTACCAGACCTATTGTGTACCTCACCATGATTATGGCAAGAGGGTACAATAGTGATCCAGGAGTGGATCCCTGGACAGCGGCCAAAATTATCCTTAGTGGAATAAGGATATGTTTCTCGGTTATGGAGGTAACAAAAAGTTCGTCGTAAAGAGTTACGTCGATGCAAGTTTTGACACGGATCTGGATTACTCTGAGTCTCAATCTGGATACATATTGAAAGTGGGAGCAATTAGCTACACTAGCTCCGTGCAAAGCATTGTAGACATATAAATTTGCAAAATACACACGTATCTGAATGTGGCAGACCCATTGACTAAACTTCTCTCACAAGCAAAACATGATCACACCTTAGTACTCTTTTGGTGTTAATCACATGGCGATGTGAACTAGATTATTGACTCTAGTAAACCCTTTGGATATTGGTCACATGACGATGTGAACTATTGATGTTAAATCACATGGCGATGTGAACTAGATTATTGACTCTAGTGCAAGTGGGAGACTGAAGGAAATACGCCCTAGAGGCGATAAAAAAGTTGTTATTTATATTTCCTTATATCATGATAAATGTTTATTATTCATGCTAGAATGGTATTAACCGGAAACTTAGTACATGTGTTAACACATAGACAAACCAGAGTGTCCCTAGTATGCCTCTACTTGACTAGCTCATTCATCAAAGACGGTTAAGTTTCCTGACCATAGACATGTGTTGTCATTTAATGAACAAGATCACATCATTAGAAGAATGATGTGATGGATCACTGGTCTAAAAGGGAAACCCATTCTGATATTGTTTGGTGGAGCAGTACTTATGTATAAATATTGGCTAGCATGTCTTCAGATTTTATTTGTTCACTGAAATTTGCGCAAACCACCGAAACAAAATGTCTCCAAAATGTTCAGGTGCAATGGCTTTCAAGAACAAATTCTCGACTACTCTTTAGAATATTTCATTCTGATCTCTCTGATGCTTCGTGCACTAGCAAATTATGACATGTTACAATTGTATAGAATTAGGAATGTTCCTGGACAAGGCCGTCGCGAAGCAATTGAAAGAACTATCAATGCCTTGGCTGGTGTAGAACCTAATGATTCTATGGTACTGTGAAAATATCTTGATGCTGCTTTCATTGGTATGTACACTTTGGACTTAAACACATATTTTCAACACTTATGCGGAACCTGTCTTACAAGCTTAAGATCAAGATCATTGAGGTGGTTTCCACTGGAGAATTGGAATACATGGGTTGTAAAGTTTGTGGAACAACAAATGGGTCCTTCGGCCATGCGTCTACTACAACAATTTCTCGATCCTTCCATGAAAAAATCTGAATAATATCCCCACGAAGACCAGCCACCACCATCCCCTGTGTACATGGTTCCACACTGGTGTTAGGAAGCCCACTAAGCATGGTTTTATACGCTAACTGTCCATGAGTTGCATGAGAACCACACTGCCAGCAAGAAGACTTCACGCTGCTATCAAGACACCTCATATACCTTGAAGTGCTCAAAACTTGAGTACAATAGTCATTAGAACCGAAAACCAGAAAGTAGTGTTGAGGAGGGAATGCTACCTCAACCCGGACACCTCCTTTCTCACTTTCACACGTAGCTTGATGAAATTACCATATTGCTTAAAATTAAAGAATAGATCGACAAGCCAGCCACACCAAAAAAAAAATCAACCAAAAAAAACCAAGAACTCATGCAAGAAACAAGAAATTTTTGGGATCTGCATGAGCCCGTTAGACATGTTAAAACTCCTACACCATCAACTCGCTTCTAAACCCACTATTTATTCTTCCCTCACTTCAAAAAAATAATAGACATTCACACAGGATCTCCGACACCCTCACACGGGCCCTCCTCTCCTTCTCTCATCGGAGCACCTCCTCCTCAGCCTCTTCCTCATTGGCCACCTCCCGGCGAGCAGAGCGCCAACTTGCCCTCCACCCTTCTCCCGCTCCATTCACCCTCCTACTCCATCCCACATGCTATGCCAGATCGCTCAACCATGGCCGCCTCTTCTTGCACTGGAGGCCATGGCCACGGCTCGGCAGCAACGCACTGCCGTGACTCACGGTCCCGCCATGGCCGGCTTATGCCACCGCTTTCGTGAAGCCGTTGCGCCGGCCTTCTCAAGCGAGGGAAGACCACCGGCCGCCTCGCCTCCTACTGTTGCCAGCGCCGACCCCGGCAACACGACTGATCTTACCTCGCCCTTCTGCGTTCATGAACACGAGGTATTCGTTGGAATGCCCCCAAGGAGAAGAAGAAGGTTTGAGAGAGATGACAATGCTGATGGGTGGGCCCTCCTTTCAACTTAACGGTCAACAAACGGTGTTGGCCATTTAGTGCCATGTGGACCGGAATAGTGGACCCGGTATGTCGGAAATTGGATTAATTCGTCCCAAATTGACCATCAGTGTTTATTGAGAAAATTAGCAGGGAAATCAGTAGTTTTGGGGGCGCCCAAGAAATTTGGTAGCAAATCCGAAGCTGGACTTCAAATGTGGTGGTTTTTTGAATTTCACTCAAGGAAATATCATATTGTTTTTAACAGTTATTTGATAAGAATTTATTGACCTACCAAAGAATATTATTATTTGGAAGAAAAATCAGAGAAGGGAAAACATCAAACATGAGAAGGGAGAGGGGTCATAGAGAGGTTCGACGAAGTACAGAGTGAAACGAGACCTTTACATTCTTTGTCAGCATGTTAACATGAACTAGCATGATATTTGTTTTTGTTTTTTTGAAGTAAATGTATCTATTATGCGTTGATCAATTGGTAGTGCAGATAACAGAAATGCTAAACCTACTCACACGTGTAGCACTTCTGTGCCAAATAATAGCAATTGCTCCTTTTGTGCAGATGATGGCAAAGGCCGTTTCTAGGATTGCAAATGAGTTCTTTTCCAGAGAGCTAAACCTGAGGCCATTTTCATTTAGACTTTGTATAGATAATAGTTAGCCCACAATGTCACATAGTAGCAGTGAAGAAAGGCGCGAGAAACAAGCAGCAACCTCGACACTTCCGCAGTATCTGTTGCGTTATGATACAGCACTCCACACTATCGACGGACTCGAGATCCCAACTCCCAAGTGGCTCTTTGAAAGGCGCATCACCGTAGAAGGCTTTGGTCGGTCACTCCCCGTAGAAGGCCTTCTCGAAGCACTGCAGGTACTCTGGCTCGAGCGCGAACAGCACGGACACGCCGTCGTCCTTGTCGGGCGCCTGCGTGACGTAGGCCGTGCCGCTGCCGAACATCTGCGCCGGCGCCACGAACTTGGGGCAGCCCCAGCCGAAGTCGGCGTCGTGGATGGGCATGCCCAGCCAGCTCACCACCCACAGGTCCGTCTCCGGCATGAACTGCCCGCGCGCCGCCTGGCTGCCCTTCTCCGACTCCACCTCCAGGTAGTCGATGACGGAGCGCACGAAGGCGTCGTCCACCCGCGCCACCGCGCGCTTGATCCGCTCCGCCACGAACCCCAGCGGCTGCGACAGCACGTCGCCGACGCGCACCGTCACCAGGTCCCGCACGATGGCGTTGCCGAAGTAGTTGGCCGGCAGCTGCGGGCGCAGGCGCTGCCGGATGTTGGCCGGCACGCGCAGCCGCGACTCGGCGTCGGGGGCCAGCCCGCGGGCCACGCACATGGCGCGCCACAGGTGCGCGGTGAGCGCGCAGTAGGTGGACACGCCGGGCGCGCAGCTGGACTTGATGCCGGCGAGGAGCTTGGGGGACACGGCGTAGACGCGGGTGACGAAGGGGCGGGGCAGGCCGTTGAGGTTGCTCGGGGAGTAGACCGGGTGCTCGAAGGTGGCATGCGGGGGAGAGCGCGCGCGCAGCACCGTGCGGTCGTGCACCGGCGGGGACGGGTGCACGGACGCGGCGTCCAGGCCGCGCGCCAGGGTCGTCCACGTCCGGATGAACTGGATCGCGCCCGCGCCGTCCATGGTCACGTGGTGCATGCCCGTGCCCACGGCCACGCCGCCGCACTTGAGGAACGTCACCTGCAAGAAAACCAAATGCACGGGTTACATTTCGCATCCAGTATAATAACAGTAAGACATGGCACGATCATTGATATCCTTGTTCCCATTCACGTCACTGATCTCTTTGTTCTCCTGCTCTGAACTTTTCTACTGTATAAAATCTCTGATCGTTGTCACGCGATAACCATACTCAAATACTAGCATGGCTCGCCTGCTTGACACACGAGGCAATAATAGCGTACTCTAATACGACGACGATGGCTACCACTCGGTGTCCAAATTGTCAACGACGACGAGCAGCTTCCGGCGGTATTCACGACAGCAACCAGGCCATAACTGCAGACTTATAAAACACAAAAAGATTGATCATGTCGTGAGAATCAGCTAGCTTCCAGGCAGCTATCACGGGCGCGGGCGGAGCTTCGTTGCAGTCCCTATCTTTGTCATGCAGGCAACTGATAACTACCAGTAAATTAATGTTACATGTCACCGTCTGGTAACGAAGCCATCTAGAAGGAAGATATGGTTTCCATGTGGGCACGTCGGCAGGCGCACCCTCATCGAGTGATCGGAGAAGCAAGCGACGCCTCCGGGTAAGTGGTAACTATGCGGCCCCTTTTGGGGGAAGCTAAAGCCGAAAGCAGAGCCGTCGCGTTCGACGTCCACCTCAATGATTCAGATCAAATGCAACTGCGGCAAGTGGTCGCTGTATCTGTATGCGGATAGGCACAAAGGAGGCAGGCACATCCCCAGATCCGGAGAAAGATAAGACCCGGACGATCAAACAAGCCTCAAATGAGCCGGGCTGAATGGTGGGGTCGTGGATGGATCCTTCCCACGGACTTGCAAGGACAACGAATCATCTACTCTAGATGAGTAGGACTACTATATAGATAGATGCCTACAAATTTGAGGAGCCCGCTGCTTTTGCTGGGGTCCCATTTCTGTACTAACTGACAGATTAGCACGAAGAAAATTTGGAGAATATGATCGTAAATGTGCAAAAGCAAGGCCTCCTGCGCGACTCTCTGCCCCATTAGGTATTGGCCATTCACGTTTTTAGTAGTACACGTTCATGACTACTTCTTCATTCATCTTGTGAAACAGGACCAGAACCTCTCTGCCTCGAAACGAATGAATCTTCACGGCGAAAGGAACATCTCACCGGAGGCTAGGCCACCACGACATTGGCTCCGCGCGACACTGAACCCGGCGCCAAAATTGTGGACGCGGCGCCCATGCCCTGCTGGACCACCTGCGCGCCGTGTCGCTCCCGGCGCGTCTGGACTGGAGTGCTTGGCAACACAAGGACGAGCGGAGGAGCGACAGTCAAGATCAGAGGCCCCGAGTATTTCGCCCGGGGAATTGATTATGCACATCAGCTTCCTTGGAGTACCACTACTTCCAAGGCGTGTAGTACTGGTCACTAGTCATCTCACCTCACCGGTGGACTGACTGTTGGTTACGTTCACGGGCCGGCAATCAGTGAGCCGTCCCGTGCGTGCCACAGTGCACTCCCTAACGGCTAAGAAAAGGTTGGGTTCGGTCGTGTAGTCAACTACAGCACATGACACGATTTCTAGCTAGCTAGAAATTTCATCACTACTCTCGAAAAAAAAAGAAATTTCATCACTGGAAATGGCCTAGAACGCCAAAGCC
>NC_057808.1:340482383-340513889 GCF_018294505.1 Triticum aestivum | reverse complement strand
CAAAATCGCGCGTCATCTGCTTCATCGGTTCCGGGAGCGCCACCCACCCATAATTGATGGGAGTACTATTGACTTCCCTAGCTAGGCCGCCCCTACCGTCGCTGGCCGAGTTCGTGCAAACCGCCAAGCCAACACGTACGCAGCGGCAGCGCACACCCCAAGCATTCATCGCTCACCTTTAGGAAAAATTATTGGCAGCTACCTACGGTCACAGTGATCGCGCACGGCCATGCGAGCGCCAGCAGAAGCAGAAATACCGCGCGGTAGCCACGAGCTCAAGTAATCTTTCTCTCCGATCAACGACCACTACCCGATTATAGAACGCACACGCACGTCATGCAAAGATGTCCAAGGATGCTCGCCTACCAGACTGACCAACAGTCCGTCCAAGAAAGCCAGCATCCGGTTCTATCATTTTATTTACTATTTTTTTCTACTATTTCTTTATGCAAATGGAGATAGATAAATAGATTCCACGCTACTACTAGCATTTCTTAAACCTCGCAGATAAAACAAAACATCTACCCTAAAAAAAAGATAAAAGAAAACATCCGGTAACTCTGTGGCACGACTGTCCGGTAGCTAGTACGCCTCACTGTCGAGGTGGGGCCCGGGTGTCGGGGCCCCACGCGACAGCGAGGGCGAACAGTCAATCGGCGCACAGAGCAGAGTACCTCCCCGGGTTTCCACCGGCGTGCGCGCGAAAATAAATGGGCGATTAAATCCGGTTCCGTACCTGGACCATGGCGAGGAGGCAGGGCGGGTCGCCGGAGGCGGCGAAGGGGACGAGCAGGCGGCGCGCCTCCGGGGAGGGCTCGAAGTCCCGGAACATCTCGTCGCCGGTGAAGTCGGCCCGCGCGACGACGAACAGCGCGCCCTCGCCGTTGCAGTCGATCTCGAGCCGGCCCTCGGGGCCCGTCGCCATCCGCCCTGCCAGCGGGTAGAACGGCACCAGCGCCCTCGCCAGCGCCTCCCGCAGCCTCTCCGGCGCGAAGAACTCTTCCTGCTTCTCGCCGCCGTCGCCGGCGGGGGGCGCCGGGTAGTAGTAGACGAGCGGCGTGTGCGTCTTGGGCACGGCGAGGTCGAGGTTGGAGAGCCACAGCGTGTGCCGCGGCGTCGGCTCGCTCGGCGTCACCAGCGTCGTGTCCACCACCTCCACCTTCATCTCGATCTCGCGCGCTGTCCCTCCCTTTGCTTGTGTGTTCGGCTTGGGCGGTTCTTGCGTGTGCGCGCGCGCGTGTGTGCAGCCGCTCAAGAGTGTGAGGGTTTATTAATAGGGGGTCGGCTCGAGGGGGAGTGCTCTGACACTACAACGAGGATATTTTACCGGAGCTCGCTCCTCGTTTACAGTCTGACGAGACGGTGATTAGTCGATTAATCAACGGAGGTTGCCTGCGCTAATTGGTGTCCTCACGTGCGAACGGCACCGACGGGACGTGTTAACTTTGGGACGGTCGAAGTTAACCTGATCTTGTAGTACTGGCCTAAGTGTCCCGTAGCTAAGCTACTGGATTCTGTTGTGCAATCTCTTTATCTCGTCCACTTTTGTGTTGCTTCCACGCTGCTGCCTATTCCCTCGTGATCGATCGTGTCTGTATTATCTTGCAGGAATAGACCGGGGGCGGAGTCGTGTTAAAATAATTCTCGGTGGCGTCAGTGTAAATCGGGCACGTGTTTGCATTATTACCATCCGAACAGGGTAACAACTGGCTGCTCGTCCTGTCCGCTCTTTATTACCGACGACGTGAGGCGCGATAAATGTAATTAGGTAAAGGTGACACTTCACTGGCCAGTGGTCGCCGCCGTGCATGCAGAGCGACCGAGACTGGACATGGAGCCTGTGGCCATCGCCGTACGATCAACAGTCGGGAAGATACCCGTCGAGCGATCACGGATCGGCGGGTACTGTTTCCCCGTGTCGAGAAACTGCTTCTGAACCGGACGTGCGTACGTGGCACAACCGTCGCTCAGGACAACTCCACCGCGCGACCTTATCCTCTCCGGCCCGTCCGTTTAGGTAAAACGGACAAACGAGACGGCCCAGCGCGCGACGGTCCGGACTCATCTGGTGTGTTTTGTGTCCGGGCCGACCCATTTCGAGCGCAAACTTGCGACGGGTTTGGGTCGCGAGGACACCAAACGGACGTGCGCCTCGTCTGCGTGGCAGGCGGCCACCTACCTCCCACCCGCACACATCAATGAGCACGGGCGGGCGGCCCCACCTGTCATCCGCCCAGCGAATGGTCGCGGTCCTTCTTAAATGGGGAAGCGTGGACGGGTCGTCGTCCACACTGCCCCACGCCACCCCGCGGCCTCCTCGAAACCCGACAGCGCCGAACCCAAACCCTAGCCAAGAACTCGCCGGCCGGCCGCCCGCAGCCATGGGTATCTGGAACTACGGCCGCAAAGGTAAGCACGACCGCGAGGCTGGTTCCTCGTCGGGACGCCGCCGCGGCTCGGTGAAGGAGGAGCCCGCGTCGCCATCGCCACCACGTCGGGCCCCCGCGCCGCCCGCGTTCTCCATCGCGCCCACGGCCGCCGGCGAGCGCGACCGGCACTACATCGAGGCGCCCGTCTGCCGCCGTTATTGGGAGACGAGGACGCCGCTGCCCTGGAGCGACGTCCACCTCCCCAATAACTGGCACCTGTCGGCCAACCGCGTGCCGATCCCGCCCGTCCCGCAGAGCGGCCGTGCGCGCCGCCAGGAGATCCAGCGCCGCCGCCGCCTCCTCCCGGACGACCTCTATTACGACGAGGGGTACGCCCCCGACACGTCATTGTGGGACACTTGGCTCCGCGATGAGCACGACGTGCGGCGGGCGTCGTTCTTCGCCGGCACGTCGACGGGGCCGCGGCGGCCACGTGAGCCCCGAGCGGCTCCCCAGGCACGAGGGCGTACGTGGGTGCGCGGCCTGACGCCCACGTCGTCGCCGTCGCCATCTCCATCGCCACCCCCACCTCCTCGCATGGCGGCGGAGGAGGAGGCCCGGCTCATGGCGCGTGTGCTGGAGGACTCCAAGCACACGCACGACGAGCGCCAATGAGCGGACCTCGAGGAGACGATAGCCCTCTCCGCTGCCGGCAACGTCGCCATCCCCGAGCCGGAGATGGTGCCGAAGGAGGAGGTGGTGGAGGAGCCGCCGGTGGCTAGTGAAGACGGCGACGGCCACGGCCACGGCATCGACGGGCGCGGCAGGAGCGCGCGGGAGGTGTTTTTTTATTTTGGTTTTATGTTAATTATGAAACTGGGCCGTTTAAGTGGACTGAGAAACTGGGCCGTTTTGTGGCCGTAACCCCTATATATATATTATGTTTTTTTAACTGCGTTTATTTACTTTTTTAGTCATTTTATTTAAGTTTTTAAATTTTTTTATTCACATCCATCCCGGACAGGTTTTGGGGTGCGGCCGCGCGTTGGGCGCACCCACGACCCACCGGACAAACGCGGACATGGGCGAACCCATCGGCGCTCCAAAGGGACAAAATCCGATCAAACCGGACGTCCGTTTGGGGTTGCGCGGTGGAGATGGCCTTACGAGGGAAACATCGTTGCGTGCGTGCCGAACTGCCGATCCGGCCAGCTTCAGAATGTGCGGCTGGAACGAACGAAACCTTGGCTATTAGCGTGCTCAGAGACGCGTCTCACGAACACCGGCTGCTATCGCAACTTGTATATACACATACTTATGAACTTACAATGTGACTGAATTTTATAAAGTGCAGCGCCACTATCACGGTGGATTCCATCTCCGTTGCATAGAAAAGCGTATGGAGAAAAGAATGACTCTTGAGTCCCTGACCGAGCTCCAAGAAGATGACTAGGTAGAGTGAAACCAAGCAGCTAGGACGGCCGCCATGGATTCGATTGGATTGGACATCAGTTTTTCCAATATAAGAGAATCGAATAAGGTCTCTGGCTGAGCACTGGCCCGGTGGCGCCTTGTCGCTTTATGCCAGTATATATTAACGATTCTCTGGTCAAAACACTTTTGATTAGGCTACTTATAGTGGGGAGTATCATATGCTAGTAACATGCATATGATACTAGTGTATAATACTACCTTCATAGTGCATAGTATCAGAAACTAGTATCATAGATGATCATATTTATTGCCATGCATGACACAAAATAGCATAGCATTTAACATAATACGGTATCTACCTATGTTACTCTAATACTCTCTCTTCTTTAATTATGTGCCACATAAGCATGTTTGCTAGTCTCAAGTGCATGTTACCACTTATGTTACCCCACTATGGCCAGCCTTATTGTAGTCTAGCAGAGGAAACTGATTCGTGTAGGAGTGGCCGTGCCGCGCGCTCATCGTTAGCCATCTGGTCATCATCCGCGGGGCTTTTTTTAGGTGTGTCTAGGGCACATCTAGATGTGATCTACTTATTGCACATCTAAGTGAATGAATCAAGCATAAAAAATATATTCACACGAGTCTTAACGTAAGATCAATAACATAGGACTTAGATGTGCAATACTATGTCACATCTAGATGTGCTTTAGCAAAACTGTTTTTGTGACGCAAGCTCTTATATACACGTGCATACACTCACCTCTATGACCACACACACGTACACCCTACCTCTATAATGCACATCGCCGGAAATCCTGAAATAAATTCAGGAATAAATGCGAGCACTATGACTTGAACCCTGGTGGGCTAGGATACCACAGTCCCTCTAACACAGGTTGGTTCGCTCGTCTGCGCGACTTGGGTTGTTTATCGGTGAAACTTCCATCATGTGCCCACCTTTTAGCTGGCAATCTCTTTGCCGATCCGAGCTACTGTACTACTTACTAGTAATTCACATGTACAGAATGATAACTTCATTCTCGATTCAACGAGAATTTCCATGAAAATGTTTCATTTGCTTCTTTTTATTGAAATTTCTATTTTTCTTCAGAATTTATCCTAACTAGCAATGTGCCCATGCGTTGCAACGGATCCGAAGTAAAATAGTAGTTATTCACTAAAAATATATTATGTTTCACTCAAAATATATTCCTCGGGCTGTTTTGATGAGATGAGGTTTCAAGATACTAAGTGGTTTTCTGCAAATTGAAGCATAGAAGTGGGCTATTGTTGCACAATGGCCACAACTTACCTCACGGTCGTTAGATGCAGATCTAATGGTCAGAAATGACGGATGGCAGACACACCATCATCACCAACTGAGAACCTTATAGGCGTAGAGATTTTTGGCCTAATTCTTATTTTAATGATCAGCCCAACCTCTGATAAAAAAGATAGACCAATTGCAATCAATGATAAGAAAAGATAGACCCGGTTCGCCGTTGTTGCATTCGATTCATAACGGCCTGGCTCCTTCCTAGGGCCAGAGGTGGCGAGGCATAAGGCTCTGGGTGAATGCATTGTTCTTCGACGGGGGTCGTTGTCAGTGATGCTTCATGGTGGCATCGTCGAGAAGTACTTCTTCTCACTGGGGCGCGGTCGGTCAGTGGGGAAGTGGCGTTTGGAGGGTGTTGGCTAGGTCGGACCCATCCAAAGTTTGATGGGGCGGTTGTGCGCGGTACTGGGCGGTGACAGCGGTGTTCCTTGGACGTCGTTTCCCTTCTTGAAGGCGTCTCCGAAGATCTTGCTCACAATCGCTCCGGGGGTGAGATGGCGATTAGGTGGTGGTGTTCTTTTTGCTTTTGTGTCAGTGGTTGTTTTTTCTTTCTTCTTCTTTTTGTTTGTTGGTTTTTGACCTAGTTTTTCTTATAAACCAGTCAAACTCCTTTTCCTATCTTAATGAAATCGGTAGTGCTCTTGCCTTTCCCGTTAAAAATAAAAAAATACCACTCATTGAAAGCTTTTGGTCAATAGCTTTAGATGAAGGTTTGAAGGCATGTTTTTGTCTTCCTTATTCTTGTTTTCTTTGTTCTTTTCTTCCTTTTAATTGCTTGTATACAAAAAATACAAAAATACATGCAGTAGGAATTTTCTACTGTTTCCTATCCAAAAAAGTCCAACTCCGCTCTATGGGCCTATATACCAATAGATGGGCACCAGAGGGTGGCCAGGGGCCCCACAAGCCACCAGGGCGCGCCCTGGTGCCTCGTGGGCACCTGGGTAGCCCCCTCTGGTATTTCTTTCCTCCGATATATTTTATTTTTTCCAAAATAATTCTCCGTGAAATTTGAGCTCACTTCGAGATGTGCAGAATAGGTATCTCTGACATAGTTTTTTCAGGTCCAAAATTCTAGCTGCCGGCAAGCTTCCTCTTCATGTACATCTTGCAAATTAAGAGAGAAAAGGCATTAGAATGGCACCACAAAGTATTATATTGATCAAAAACATCATAAATTGCAGTAGGAAAACATGATGCAAAACGGGCGTATCAACGACCTCCGGCGGCCTCGAGCGCGGGGACAGGGCGGCCGCCTTGAGCGCGGAGAAGACATGGAGGTTCAGCCGGAGAAGGCAGCTGGGTTTGATGTTGCTTTCTGATCCACATCATGGCGACTTGGAGCCGCTACGTGGGGGGATCAACTAGGGTATGCAATCCTTTTTCTAGTAAAGGACGGGCCGGAATGGTCTCTTATAATAAGCAAAGTGTTCTTGAGGACACACGGGAATTTCATCTAGTCACTTTCCTCATGTTTGTTTGATTCACGTTCATTACTTTGATAATTTAATATGTGTGTGGACCGGTGCTTGGGTGTTGTTCTTACTTGAACAAGCCTCCCACTTATGATTAACCCCTCTCGCAAGCATCCGCAACTACGAAAGAATAATTAAGATAAATCTAATCATAACATGAAACATATGGATCCAAATCAGTCCTTTATGAAATAGCGCATAAACTAGGTGAAGGAAATATGCCCTAGAGGCAATAATAAAGTATTATTTATTTCCTTATATCATGATAAATGTTTATTATTCATGCTAGAATTGTATTAACCGGAAACATAATACATGTGTGAATACATAGACAAACAGAGTGTCACTAGTATGCCTCTACTTGACTAGCTCGTTAATCAAAGATGGTTATGTTTCCTAGCCATAGACATGAGTTGTCATTTGATTAATGGGATCACCTCATTAGGAGAATGACGTGATTGACTTGACCCATTCTGTTAGCTTAGCACTTGATCATTTAGTATGTTGCTATTGCTTTCTTCATGACTTATACATGTTCCTATGACTATGAGATTATGCAACTCCCGTTTACCGGAGGAACACTTTGTGTGCTACCAAATGTCACAACGTAACTGGGTGATTATAAAGGTGCTCTACAGGTGTCTCCAAAGGTACTTGTTGGGTTGGCGTATTTCGAGATTAGGATTTGTCACTCCGATTGTCGGAGAAGTATCTCTGGGCCCACTCAGTAATACACATCACTATAAGCCTTGCAAGCATTGTGACTAATGAGTTAGTTGCGGGATGATGTATTACGGAACGAGTAAAGAGACTTGCTGGTAACGAGATTGAACTAGGTATCGAGATACCGACGATCGAATCTCGGGCAAGTAACATACCGATGACAAAGGGAACAACATATGTTGTTATGCGGTTTGACCGATAAAGATCTTCGTAGAATATGTAGGAACCAATATGAGCATCCAGGTTCCGCTATTGGTTATTGACCGGAGAGGTGTCTCGGTCATGTCTACATAGTTCTCGAACCCGTAGGGTCCGCACGCTTAACGCTACGATGACAGTTATATTATGAGTTTATATGTTTTGATCTACCGAAGGTTGTTCGGAGTCCCGGATGTGACCACGGACATGACGAGGAGTCTCCAAATGGTCGAGACATAAAGATTGATATATTGGAAGCCTATGTTTGGACATAGGAAGTGTTCCGGGTGAAATCGGGATTTTTCCGGAGTACCGGGAGGTTACCGGAACCCCCCGGTAACTTAATGGGCCTTAGTGGGCCTAGGTGGAAGAGAGGAGAGGAGGCCAGGGCAGGGCCGCGCCCCCCTTCCCCCCAGTCCGAATAGGACAAGGAGAGGGGGGCGGCGCCCCCCTTCCTTCCTCCCCTCCACCTCTTCCCCCTTCCACTCCTAGTCCAACATGGAAAAAGGGGGGGAGTCCTACTCCCGGTAGGAGTAGGACTCCTCCTCTCGCGCCACACCTCCTTGGCCGGCGGCCTCCCCCTTGCTCCTTTATATAGGGGGCAGGGGGCACCTCTCGACACACAATTGATCAATGATCTTTTAGCCGTGTGCGGTGCCCCCCTCCACCATATTACACCTCGATAATATCGTAGCGGAGCTTAGGCGAAGCCCTGCATCGGTAGAACATCATCATTGTCACCACGCCGTCGTGCTGACGAAGCTCTCCCTCAACACTCGGCTGGATCGGAGTTCGAGGGACGTCATCGAGCTGAACGTGTGCTGAACTCGGAGGTGCCGTGCGTTCGGTACTTGATCGGTCGGATCGTGAAGACGTACGACTACATCAACCGCGTTGTGTTAACGCTTCCGCTTTCGGTCTACGAGGGTACATGGACAACACTCTCCCCTCTTGTTGCTATGCATCACCATGATCTTGCGTGTGCATAGGAAATTTTTGAAATTACTACGTTCCCCAACACTAGGGTTTAACCTTCTGTCACTCTAGCTACCCATCATCTAATTACTACTCCGCAATGCATTCCCTTAGGCCCAAAGATGGTGAAGTGTCATGTAGTCGACATTCACATGACACAACTAAAGGAAGCAACAACATGCATATCATCAAAATATCAAACGAATACCAAATCCACATGATTACTTATGACAAGACTTCTCCCATGTCCTCAAGAACAAAAGTAACTACTCACAAATCATAATGATGTTCAAAATAGATGGGTACGGGATAGCATTAAGGATGTGAACATTTGATCTTCCACCAAATAAACCAACTAGCATCAACTACAAGATGTAATCAACACTACTTGCAACCCACAGGTACCAATCTGAGATACTGAGACAAAGATTGAATACAAGAGATGAACTAGGTTTGAGATGAGATGGTGCTGGTGAAGATGTTGATGAAGATTGGTCCTCCCATGATGAGAGGGTTGTTGGTGATGTCGATGCTTCGATTTCCCCCTCCCAGAGGGAAGTATCCTCGGAGGAATCGCTCCACCGGAGAGCAAAAGTGCTGCTGCCCAGGTTCCGCCTCGAGACGGCGGCGCTCCGTCCCGAAAGTCCTCTTCTTATTTTTTTTCTAGGGCAAATGAGCTTATATACCAAAAGATGGGCACCGGAGGTGGCCAGGGGCCCCACAAGCCACCAGGGCGCGCCCTGGTGCCTCGTGGGTACCTGGGTGCCCCCTCTGGTATTTCTTTTCTCCAATATTTTTTATTTATTTTGGAATAATTCTCCATGAAATTTGAGCTCACTTGGAGATGTGCAGAATAGGTATCTTTGACATAGCTTTTTCAGGTCCAAAATTCTAGCTGTCGGCAATCTCCCTCTTCATGTAAATCTTGCAAATTAAGAAAGAAAAGGCATTAGAATGGCACCACAAAGTATTATACTGATCAAAAACATCATAAATAGCAGTAGGAAAACATGACGCAAAACAGGCGTATCAACGACCTCCGGCGGCCTCAAGCGCAAGGACACGACGGCCGCATTGAGCGCGGAGAAGACATGGAGGTTCAGCCGGAGAGGGCAGCTGGGTTTGATGTTGCTTTCTGATCCAGATCATGGCGACTTGGAGCCGCTGCATGTGGGGATCAACTAGGGTATGCCCCTCGCTCCCCCCTCCCCCCCGTTGTTGGGAAATGTTGCATGGAAAACAAAGATTTTTCTACGCACACGCAAGATCTATCGAGGAGATGCATAGCAACGAGGTGGAAAGTGTGTCTACGTACCCTCATAGACCGTATGCGGAAGCGTTTAGTAACGGGGTTGATGTAGTTGAACTTCTTTGCGATCCAATCAATCAAGTACCGAACGTCAACACCTCCGCGTTCAACACACTTTCAGCTCGGTGACATCCACGCCTTCTTGATCCAGCAAGATGGCGAGGTAGTGGATGAGTTCCGGAAGCATGACGGCGTGGTGACGGTGATGCTATCTCCGCAGGGCTTCGCCCAAGCACTACGAAAATATGACCGAGGGTGTAAACGATGGAGGTGGTGCCGCACAGGGCTAAGAGATTGTCGTGGTTATGTGTGGCGCCCCCTCCCACATATATATAGGTGGGGGAGGGAGGAGTAGCCAAGGAGGCGCCCCAAGTAGGACGAATCCTACTTGCGGTCCTTCCCTAGTGGTGCCCCCCTTACCATATTTGCCGGAGGAGGGAAGGAAAGGGGCGAGGAAAGGAAGGGGGAGGGTAAGTCCCCCCCTTTCCTTCTCTCCCCAAGGGCTGCGGCCTAGGAGGGGCGTGCAGCCCCTTGTGGGCTGTTGTGTTCCCCCCTTTGGCCCATATGGCCCATTAACCTCCTGGGGGTGTCCGGAACCCCTTCCGGTGACCTGATTACTACCGGCCGGTACATCCCGAAACTCTTCCGGTGTCCAAATATCATCGTCCTATATATCAATCTTTACCTCCGGACCATTTCGGAGCTCCTCATCATGTCCGGGATCTCATCTGGGACTCCGAACAACATTCGGTCACCAAATCATATAACTCATATAACACTATATCGTCAACGAACGTTAAGCGTGCGGACCCTACGGGTTCGAGAACTATTTAGACATGACCGAGACACCTCTCCGATCAATAACCAATAGCGGAACCTGGATGCCCATATTGGCTCCTACATATTCTACGAAGATCTTTCTCGGTCGAACCTTATGACAGCATACGTAATTCCCTTTCTCCATCGGTATGTTACTTGCCCGAGATTCGATCGTCGGTATCTTCATACTGTTGGGGAACGTAGTAATTCGAAAATGTTCCTACGATCACGCAAGATCTATATAGGAGAAGCATAGCAACGAGCGGGGAGAGTGTGTCCACGTACCCTGTTGACCGAAAGCGGAAGTGTTAGTTAACGCAGTTGATGTAGTCGAACGTCTTCACGATCCAACCGATCCAAGTACCGAACGTACGGCACCTCCGTGTTCAGCACACGTTCAGCATGATGACGTCCCTCGAGCTCTTGATCCAGTAGAGGGTCGAGTGAGAGTTCCGTCAGCACGACGGCGTGGTGACGGTGTTGTGATGTGATCCGCGCAAGATTTCGCCTAAGCACTACGACAATATGACCGAGGTGGTAAACTGTGGAGGGAGCACCGCACACGGCTAAGAAACAACTGTTGTGCTTTGGGGTGCCCCCACCCCCGTATATAAAGGAGGAGGGGAGGAGGCGGCCGGCCTAGGGGGCGCGCCAAAGGGGGGAGTGCAACTAGGAATCCCAATCCTAGTTGGACTCCCTTTCCTTTTTCCGGAGGGGGGAAAGAGGGAAGGGAGAGGAAGAGGAGAAGGAAAGGGGGGCGCCCCCTCCCTAGTCTAATTCGGACTCCCTATAGGGAGGGGGCGCGACCACTCCTTCTAGGCTGCCTCCCCTCTCCCCTATGGCCCATGTAGGCCCAATATTCTCCCGGGGGGTTCCGTAACCCCTCGGTACTCCAGAAAAATACCCGAATCACTCGGAACCATTCTGATGTTCGAATACCACTTTCCAATATATGAATCTTTACCTCTCGACCATTTCGAGACACCTCGTCATGTCTGTGATCTCATCTGGGACTCCGAACAAACTTTGGTCACCAAAACACATAACTCATAATACAAATCATCATTGAACGTGAAGCGTGCGGACCCTACGGGTTTGAGAACTATGTAGACATGACCGAGACACATCTCCGGTCAATAACCAATAGTGGAACCTAGATGCTCATATTGGCTCCTACATATTCTACGAAGATCTTTATCGGTCAAACCGCATAACAACATACGTTGTTCCCTTTGTCAACGGTATGTTACTTGCCCGAGATTCGATCATCGGTATCATCAATACCTAGTTCAATCTCATTACCGGCAAGTCTCTTTACTCGTTCGGTAATGCATCATCCCGCAACTAACTCATTAGTCACATTGCTTGCAAGGCTTATAGTGATGTGCATTACCGAGAGGGCCCAGAGATACCTCTCTGATACACGGAGTGACAAATCCTAATCTCGATCTATGCAAACTGAACAAACACCTTCGGAGACACCTGTAGAGCATCTTTATAATCACCCAGTTACGTTGTTATGTTTGATAGCACACAAGGTGTTCCTCCGGTATTCGGGAGTTGCATAATCTCATAGTCAGAGGAACATGTATAAGTCATGAAGAAAGCAATTGCAATAAAACTAAACGATCATAATGCTAAGATAACGAATGGATCTTGTAAAGGAAATATGCCCTAGAGGCAATAATAAAGTTATTATTTATTTCCTTATATCATGATAAATGTTTATTATTCATGCTAGAATTGTATTAACCGGAAACATGATACATGTGTGAATACATAGACAAACAGAGTGTCACTCGTATGCCTCTACTTGACTAGCTCGTTGATCAAAGATGGTTATGTTTCCTAGACATAGACAAAGAATTGTCATTTGATTAACGGGATCACATCATTAGGAGAATGATGTGATTGACTTGACCCATTCCGTTAGCTTAGCACTTGATCGTTTAGTATGTTGCTATTGCTTTCTTCATGACTTATACATGTTCCTATGACTATGAGATTATGCAACTCCCGTTTACCGGAGGAACATTTTGTTGGAAATATGCCCTAGAGGCAATAATAAATTGGTTATTATTATATTTCCTTGTTCATGATAATCGTTTATTATCCATGCTAGAATTGTATTGATAGGAAACTCAGATACATGTGTGGATACATAGACAACACCATGTCCCTAGTAAGCCTCTAGTTGACTAGCTCGTTGATCAATAGATGGTTACGGTTTCCTGACCATGGACATTGGATGTCATTGATAACGGGATCACATCATTAGGAGAATGATGTGATGGACAAGACCCAATCCTAAGCCTAGCACAAGATCGTGTAGTTCGTTTGCTAAGAGCTTTTCTAATGTCAAGTATCATTTCCTTAGACCATGAGATTGTGCAACTCCCGGATACCGTAGGAATGCCTTGGGTGTACCAAACGTCACAACGTAACTGGGTGGCTATAAAGGTGCACTACAGGTATCTCCGAAAGTGTTTGTTGGGTTGGCACGAACCGAGACTGGGATTTGTCACTCCGTGTAAATGGAGAGGTATCTCTGGGCCCACTCGGTAGGACATCATCATAATGTGCACAATGTGACCAAGGAGTTGATCACGGGATGATGTGCTACGGAACGAGTAAAGAGACTTGCCGGTAACGAGATTGAACAAGGTATCGGGATACCGACGATTGAATCCAGGGCAAGTAACATACCGATTGACAAAGGGAATTGTATACGGGATTGATTGAATCCCCGACATCGTGGTTCATCCGATGAGATCATCGTGGAACATGTGGGAGCCAACATGGGTATCCAGATCCCGCTGTTGGTTATTGACCGGAGAACGTCTCGGTCATGTCTGCATGGTTCCCGAACCCGTAGGGTCTACACACTTAAGGTTCGATGACGCTAGGGTTATAGGGAATAGATATACGTGGTTACCGAATGTTGTTCGGAGTCCCGGATGAGATCCCGGACGTCACGAGGAGTTCCGGAATGGTCTGGAGGTAAAGATTTATATATGGGAAGTCCTGTTTTGGTCACCGGAAAAGTTTCGGGTGCTATCAGTAACGTACCGGGACCACCGGGAGGGTCCCGGGGGTCCACCAGGTGGGCCCACCGGCCCCAGAGGGCTGCGTGGGCCAAGTGTGGGAAGGGACCAGCCCCTAGGTGGGCTGGTGCGCCTCCCACAAGGGGCCCAAGGCGCAGGGAAAGGGGGAAGGGGGAAACCCTAGGCTCAGATGGGCCTAAGGCCCACCTAGTGGTGCGCCCCCCTCTCTTCCCCCTTGGCCGCCCCTCCAAGTCCCATCTAGGGCTGGCCGCACCCCTTGGGGGAACCCTAGATGGGGGCGCAGCCCCTCCCCCTCCCCTATATATAGTGGGGGTTTTGGGGCTGCCATGGACATGAGACTTCCTCTCTCTTTGGCGCAGCCCTACCCCTCTCCCTCCTCATCTCTCGCAGTGCTTGGTGAAGACCTGCTGGAGTACCACGCTCCTCCATCACCACCATGCCGTTGTGCTGCTTCTGGACTGAGTCTTCCCCAACCTCTCCCTCTCTCCTTGCTGGATCAAGGCGTGGGAGACGTCACCGGGCTGCACGTCTGTTGAACGCGGAGGCGCCGTGGTTCGGCACTTAGATCGAAACCAACCGCGATCTGAATCGCTACGAGTACGACTCCTTCATCCGCGTTCTTGCAACGCTTCCGCTTAGCGATCTACAATGGTATGTAGATGCACTCCCCTTCCCCTCGTTGGTAGATTACTCCATAGATTGATCTTGGTGATGCGTAGAAAATTTTGAATTTCTGCTACGTTCCCCAACACACTTTGTGTGCTACCAAACGTCACAACGTAACTGGGTGATTATAAAGGTGCTCTACAGGTGTCTCCAAAGGTACTTGTTGGGTTGGCGTATTTTGAGATTAGGATTTGTCACTCCGATTATCGAAGAGGTATCTCTGGGCCCACTCGGTAATGCACACCACTTAAGCCTTGCAAGCATTGCAACTAATGAGTTAGTTGCAGGATGATGTATTACGGAACGAGTAAAGCGACTTGCCGGTTATGAGATTGAACTAGGTATTGAGATACCGACGATCGAATCTCGGGCAAGTAACATACCGATGACAAAGGGAATAACGTATGTTGTTATGCGGTTTGACCGATAAAGATCTTCGTAGAATATGTAGGAGCCAATATGAGCATCCAGGTTCCGCTATTGGTTATTGACCGGAAACGTGTCTCGGTCATGTCTACATAGTTCTCGAACCCGTAGGGTCCGCATGCTTAAAGTTCAATGACGGTTATATTATGAGTTTATGTGTTTTGATGTACCGAAGGTAGTTCAGAGTCCCTGGTGTGATCACGGACATGACGGGGAGTCTCGAAATGGTCGAGACGTAAAGATCGATATATTGGACGACTATATTTGGATACCGGAATGGTTCCGGGTGAGATCGGGATAATACCGGAGCACCGGGAGGTTATCGGAACCCCCCGAGAGGTATATGGGCCTTAATGTGCTTTAGTGGAAAGGAGGGGAAAGGAGCAAGGGAGGGGGCGCGCCCCCCCAAGCCCAATCCGAATTGGGAGGGGGGCCGGCCCCCCCTTTCCTTCCTCCCTCCTTGCTCTTCCTTCCCTCTCCCTCTCCAAATAGGAAAAGGAGGAGTCCTACTCCCGGTGGGAGTAGGACTCCCCCCTTGGGAGCGCCTCCTCCCCTTGGCCGGCCCTCTCCTTCCCCCCTTTATATACGGAGGAGAGGGGCACCCCATAGACACAACAATTGATCTCTTGGATCTTTTAGCCGTGTGCGGTGCCCCTCTCCACCATAGTCCACCTCGATAATACTGTAGCGGTGCTTAGGCGAAGCCCTGCGTCGGTAGAACATCATCATCGTCACCAGGCCGTCGTGCTGACGGAACTCTCCCTCAAAGCTCGGCTGGATCAGAGTTCGAGGGACGTCATCGAGTTGAACGTGTGCAGAACTCGGAGGTGCCTTGCGTTCGGTACTTGATCGGCCGGATCGTGAAGACGTACGACTACATCAACCGCGTTGTGCTAACGCTTCCGCTTTCGGTCTACGAGGGTACGTGGACACACTCTCCCCTCTCGTTGCTATGCATCACCATGATCCTGTGTGTGCGTAGGAAATTTTTTGAAATACTACATTACCCAACAGTGGCATCCTAGCCTGGTTTTATGCGTAGATGTTATATGCACAAGTAGAACACAAGTGAGTTGTGGGCGATACAAGTCATACTGCTTACCAGCATGTCATACTTTGGTTCAGCGGTATTGTTGGATGAAGCGGCCCGGACTGACATTACGCGTACGCTTACGCGAGACTGGTTCTACCGACGTGCTTTGCACACAGGTGGCTGGCGGGTGTCAGTTTCTCCAACTTTATTTGAACCGAGTGTGGCTACGCCCGGTCCTTGAGAAGGTTAAAACAGCACTAACTTGACGAACTATCGTTGTGGTTTTGATGCGTAGGTAAGAACGGTTCTTGCTCAGCCCCTAGCAGCCACGTAAAACTTAGAACAACAAAGTAGAGGACGTCTAACTTGTTTTTGCAGGGCATTTTGTGATGTGATATGGTCAAGGCATGATGCTAAATTTTATTGTATGAGATGATCATGTTTTGTAACTGAGTTATCGGCAACTGGCATGAGCCATATGGTTGTCGCTTTATTGTATGCAATGCAATCGCCCTGTAATTGCTTTACTTTATCACTAAGCGGCAGCGATAGTCGTAGAAGCAATAGTTGGCGAGACGACAACGATGATATGATGGAGATCAAGGTGTCGCGCCGGTGACAATGGTGATCATGACGGTGCTTCGGAGATGGAGATCACAAGCACAAGATGATTATGGCCATATCATATCACTTATATTGATTGCATGTGATGTTTATCTTTTATGCATCTTATCTTGCTTTGATTGACGGTAGCATTATAAGATGATCTCTCACTAAATTTCAAGGTATAAGTGTTCTCCCTGAGTATGCACCGTTGCCAAAGTTCATCGTGCCCAGACACCACGTGATGATCGGGTGTGATAAGCTCTACGTCCATCTACAATGGGTGCAATCCAGTTTTGCACACGCAGAATACTCAGGTTAAACTTGACGAGCCTAGCATATGCAGATATGGCCTCGAAACACTAAGACCGAAAGGTCGAGCGTGAATCATATAGTAGATATGATCAACATAGTGATGTTCACCATTGAAAACTACTCCATTTCACGTGATGATCGGTTATGGTTTAGTTGATTTGGATCACGTGATCACTTAGATGATTAGAGGGATGTCTATCTGAGTGGGAGTTCTTAAGTAATATGATTAATTGAACTTAAATTTATCATGAACTTAGTACCTGATAATATTTTGCATGTCTATGTTTGTTGTAGATAGATGGCTCGTGCTGTTGTTTCGTTGAATTTTAATGCGTTCCTTGAGAAAGCAAAGTTGAAAGATGATGGTAGCAATTACACGGACTGGGTCCGTAACTTGAGGATTATCCTCATTGCTGCACAGAAGAATTACGTCCTGGAAGCACCGCTAGGTGCCAAACCTGCTTCAGGAAGAACACCAGATGTTATGAACGTCTGAGAGAGCAAAGCTGATGACTACTCGATAGTTCAGTGTGCCATGCTTTACGGCTTAGAACTGGGACTTCAACGATGTTTTGAACGTCATGGAGCATATGAGATGTTCCAGGAGTTGAAGTTAATATTTCAAGCAAATGCCCGGATTGAGAGATATGAAGTCGCCAATAAGTTCTACAGCTGCAAGATGGAGGAGAATAGTTCTGTCAGTGAGCATATACTCAGAATGTCTGGGTATAACAATCACTTGATTCAACTGGGAGTTAATCTTCCGGATGATAGCGTCATTGACAGAATTCTTCAATCACTGCCACCAAGCTACAAGAAGTTCATGATGAACTATAACATGCAAGGGATGGATAAGACGATTCCCGAGCTCTTCGCAATGCTAAAGGCCGCAGAGGTAGAAATCAAGGAGCATCAAGTGTTGATGGTCAATAAGACCACCAGTTTCAAGAAAAAGGGCAAAGGGAAGAAGAAGGGGAACTTCAAGAAGAACAACAAACAAGTTGCTGCTCAAGAGAAGAAACCTAAGTCTGGACCTAAGCCTGAGACTGAGTGCTTCTACTGCAAGCAGACTGGTCACTGGAAGCGGAACTGCCCCAAGTATTTGGCGGATAAGAAGGATGGCAAGGTGAACAAAGGTATATGTGATATACATGTTATTGATGTGTACCTTACCAGAGCTCGCAGTAGCACCTGGGTATTTGATACTGATTCTGTTGCTAATATTTGCAACTCAAAACAGGGACTACGGATTAAGCGAACACTGTCTAAGGACGAGGTGACGATGCGCGTGGGAAATGGTTCCAAAGTCGATGTGATCGCCATCGGCGCGCTACCTCTACATCTACCTTCGGGATTAGTTTTAGACATCAATAATTGTTATTTGGTGCCAGCGTTGAGCATGAACATTATATCTGGATCTTGTTTGATGCGAGACGGTTATTCATTTAAATCTGAGAACAATGGCTGTTCTATTTATATGAGTAATATATTTTATGGTCATGCACCCTTGAAGAGTGGTCTATTTTTGATGAATCTCGATAGTAGTGATACACATATTCATAATGTTGAAGCCAAAAGATGCAGAGTTGATAATGATAGTGCAACTTATTTGTGGCACTGCCGTTTGGGTCATATTGGTGTAAAGCCATGAAGAAACTCCATACTGATGGACTTTTGGAATCACTTGATTATGAATCACTTGGTACTTGCAAACCATGCCTCATGGGCAAGATGACTAAAATGCCATTCTCCGAAACTATGGAGCGACCAGCTGATTTGTTGGAGATCATACATACTGATGTATGCGGTCCAATGAATGTTGAGGCTCGCGGTGGGTATCATTATTTTCTCACCTTCACGGATGATTTAAGCAGGTATGGGTATATCTACTTAATGAAACATAAGTCTGAAACATTTGAAAAGTTCAAAGAATTTCAGAGTGAAGTTGAAAATCATCGTAACAAGAAAATAAAGTTTCTGCGATCTGATCGTGGAGGAGAATATTTGAGTTACGAGTTTGGTCTACATTTGAAACAATGCGGAATAGTTTCGCAACTCACGCCACCTGGAACACCACAACGTAATGGTGTGTCCGAACGTCATAATCGTACTTTACTAGATATGGTGCGATCTATGTTGTCTCTTACTGATTTACCGCTATCGTTTTGGGGGTATGCTTTAGAGACAGCTGCATTCACATTAAATATGGCACCATCAAAATCCGTTGAGACGACGCCTTATGAACTGTGGTTTGCCAAGAAACCAAAGTTGTCGTTTCTTAAAGTTTGGGGCTGTGATGCTTATGTGAAAAAGCTTCAACCTGATAAGCTCGAACCCAAATCGGAGAAATGTGTCTTCATAGGATACCCAAAGGAAACTGTTGGGCACACCTTCTATCACAGATCCGAAGGCAAGACATTTGTTGCTAAGAATGGATCCTTTCTAGATAAGGATTTTCTCTTGAAAGAAGAAAGAGGGAGAAAAGTAGAACTTGATGAGGTAACAGTACCTGCTCCCTTATTGGAAAATAGTTCATCACAGAAACCGGTTCGTGTGACGTCTACACCAATTAGTGAGGAAGTTAATGATGATGATCATGAAACTTCAGATCAAGTTGTTACTGAACCTCGTAGGTCAACCAGAGTAAGATCCGCACCAGAGTGGTACGATAATCCTGTTCTGGAGGTTATGTTACTAGACCATGACGAACCTACGAACTATGAAGAAGTGATGGTGAGCCCAGATTCCGCGAAATGGCTTGAGGCCATGAAATCTGAGATGGGATCCATGTATGAGAACAAAGTATGGACTTTGGTTGACTTGCCCGATGATCGGCAAGCCATCGAGAATAAATGGATCTTCAAGAAGAAGACTGACGCTGACGGCAATGTTACTGTCTATAAAGCTCGACTTGTTGCAAAAGGTTTTTGACAAGTTCAAGGGATTGACTACGATGAGACCTTCTCACCCGTAGCGATGCTTAAGTCTGTCCGAATCATGTTAGCAATTGCCGCATTTTATGATTATGAAATTTGGCAAGTGGATGTCAAAACTACATTCCTGAATAGATTTGTGGAAGAAGAGTTGTATATGATGCAACCAGAAGGTTTTGTCGATCCAAAGGGAGCTAACAAAGTGTGCAAGCTCCAGCGATCCATTTATGGACTGGTGCAAGCCTCTCGGAGTTGGAATAAACGTTTTGATAGTGTGATCAAAGCATATGGTTTTATACAAACTTTTGGAGAAGCTTGTATTTACAAGAAAGTGAGTGGGAGCTTTGTAGCATTTCTGATATTATATGTGGATGACATATTGTTGATTGGAAATGATATAGAATTTCTGGATAGCATAAAAGGATATTTGAATAAGAGTTTTTCAATGAAGGACCTCGGTGAAGCTGCTTAGATATTGGGCATCAAGATCTATAGAGATAGACCGAGACACTTAATTGGACTTTCACAAAGCACATACCTTGACAAAATTTTGAAGAAGTTCAAAATGGATCGAGCAAAGAAAGGGTTCTTGCCTGTGTTACAAGGTGTGAAGTTGAGTAAGACTCAATGCCCGATCACTACACAAGATAGAGAGAAAATGAAAGATGTTCCCTATGCTTCAGCCATAGGCTCTATCATGTATGCAATGTTGTGTACCAGACCTGATGTGTGCCTTGCTATTAGTTTAGCAGGGAGGTACCAAAGTAATCCAGGAGTGGATCACTGGACAGCGGTCAAGAACATCCTGAAATACCTGGAAAGGACTAAGGATATGTTTCTCGTTTATGGAGGTGACAAAGAGCTCATCGTAAGTGGTTACGTCGATGCAACCTTTGACACTGATCCGGACGATTCTAAATCGCAAACCGGATACGTGTTTTTATTAAACGGTGGAGCTGTCAGTTGGTGCAGTTCTAAACAAAGCGTCGTAGCGGGATCTACATGTGAAGCGGAGTACATAGCTGCTTCGGAAGCAGCAAATGAAGGAGTCTGGATGAAGGAGTTCATAGATCTAGGTGCCATACCTAGTGCATCGGGTCCAATGAAAATCTTTTGTGACAATACTGGTGCAATTGCTTTGGCAAAGGAATGCAGATTTCACAAAAGAACCAAGCACATCAAGAGACGCTTCAACTCCATCTGGGGTCAAGTCCAGGTGGGAGACATAGAGATTTGCAAGATACATACGGATCTGAATTTTGCAGACCCGTTGACTAAGCCTCTTCCACGAGCAAAACATGATCAGCACCAAGGCTCCATGGGTGTTAGAATCATTACTGTGTAATCTAGATTATTGACTCTAGTGCAAGTGGGAGACTGAAGGAAATATGCCCTAGAGGAAATAATAAAGTTATTATTTATTTCCTTATATCATGATAAATGTTTATTATTCATGCTAGAATTGTATTAACCGGAAACATGATACATGTGTGAATACATAGACAAACAGAGTGTCACTAGTATGCCTCTACTTGACTAGCTCATTGATCAAAGATGGTTATGTTTCCTAGACATAGACAAAGAGTTGTCATTTGATTAACGGGATCACATCATTAGGATAATGATGTGATTGACTTGACCCATTCCGTTATCTTAGCACTTGATCGTTTAGTATGTTGCTATTGCTTTCTTCATGACTTATACATGTTCCTATGACTATGAGATTATGCAACTCCCGTTTATCGGAGGAACACTTTGTGTGCTATCAAACGTCACAACGTAACTAGGTGATTATAAAGGTGCTCTACAGGTGTCTCCGAAGGTACTTGTTGTGTTGGCGTATTTCGAGATTAGGATTTGTCACTCCGATTATCGAAGAGGTATTTCTGGGCCCACTCGGTAATGCACATCACTTAAGCCTTGCAAGCATTGCAACTAATGAGTTAGTTGCGGGATGATGTATTACAGAATGAGTAAATAGACTTGCCGGTAACAATATTGAACTAGGTATTGAGATACCGACGATCGAATCTCGGGCAAGTAACATACCGATGACAAAGGGAATAACGTATGTTGTTATGCGGTTTGACCGATAAAGATCTTCGTAGAATATGTAGCAGCCAATATGAGCATCTAGGTTCCGCTATTGGTTATTGACCGGAAACGTGTCTCGGTCATGTCTACATAGTTCTCGAACCCGTAGGGCCCGCACGCTTAAAGTTCGATGACGGTTATATTATGAGTTTATGTGTTTCTATGTACCAAAGGTAGTTCGCAGTCCCGGATGTGATCACAGACATGACGAGGAGTCTCAAAATGGTCGAGACATAAAGATCGATATATTGGATGACTATATTTGGATACCGGAATGGTTCCGGGTGAGATCGGGATAATACCGGAGCACCGGGAGGTTATCGGAACCCCCCGAGAGGTATATGGGCCTTAATGGGCTTTAGTGGAAAGGAGGGGAAAGGAGCAAGGGAGGCCCCCCCAAACCCAATCCGAATTGGGAGGGGGGCCGGCCCCCCCTTTTCCTTCCTCCCTCCTTCCTCTTCCTTCCCTCTCCCTCTCCAAATAGGAAAAGGGGGAGTCCTACTCCCGGTGGGAGTAGGACTCCCCCCTTGGGAGCGCCTCCTCCCCTTGGCTGGCCCTCTCCTTCCCCCTTTATATACGGAGGAGAGGGGCACCCCATAGACACAACAATTGATCTCTTGGATCTTTTAGCCGTGTGCGGTGCCCCTCTCCACCATAGTCCACCTCAATAATACCGTAGCGGTGCTTAGGCGAAGCCCTGCGTCGGTAGAACATCATCATCGTCACCACGCCGTCGTGCTGACGAAACTCTCCCTCAAAGCTCGGCTGGATCGGAGTTCGAGGGACGTCATCGAGTTGAACGTGTGCAGAACTCGGAGGTGCCGTGCATTCGGTACTTGATCGGTCGGATCGTGAAGACGTATGACTACATCAACCGCGTTGTGCTAACGCTTCCGCTTTCGGTCTACAAGGGTACGTGGACACACTCTTCCCTCTCGTTGCTATGCATCACCATGATCCTGTGTGTGCGTAGGAATTTTTTTGAAATTACTACGTTACCCAACATCTTTTCCATCACATCATTCTCTAATGATGTGATCCCGTTTATCAAAGGACAACACATGTCTATGGTTAGGAAACTTAACCATCTTTGATTAACGAGCTAGTCAAGTAGAGGCATACTAGGGACACTCTGTTTTGTCTATGTATTCACACATGTACTAAGTTTCCGGTTAATACAATTCTAGCATGAATAATAAACATTTATCATGATATAAGGAAATATAAATAAAAACTTTATTATTTCCTCTAGAGCATATTTCCTTCAGTCTCCCACTTGCACTGGAGTCAATAATCTAGATTACATAGTAATGATTCTAATACCCATGGAGTCTTGGTGCTGATCATGTTTTGCTCGTGGAAAAGGCTTAGTCAACGGGTCTACAACATACAGATCCATATGTATTTTGCAAATATCTATGTCTCCCTCCTTGACTTGATCGCGGATGGGAATGAAGTGTCTCTTGATGTGTTTGGTTCTCTTGTGAAATCTGGATTCCTTCGCCAAGGCAATTGTTCCAGTATTATCACAAGAGATTTTCATTGGACCCGATGCACTAGGTATTACACCTAGACCGGATGTGAACTCCTTCATCGAAACTCCTTCATTTGTTGCTTCCGAAGCAGCTATGTACTCCGCTTCACACGTTGATCCTGCCACGACGCTTTGCTTGGAACTGCACCAACTGACAGCTCCACCATTCAATATAAAAACGTATCCGGTTTGTGACTTAGAGTCATCTGGATCAGTGTCAAAGCTTGCATCGACGTAACCGTTTACGACAAGCTCTTTGTCACCTCCATAAACAAGAAACATATCCTTAGTCCTTTTCAGGTATTTCAGGATGTTCTTGACCGCTGTCCAGTGATCCACTCCTGGATTACTTTGGTACCTCCCTGCTAAAATTCTAGCAAGGCACACATCAGGTCTGGTACACAGCATTGCATACATGATAGAACCTATGGCTGAGGCGTAGAGAATGTCTTTCATTTTTTCCCTATCTTCTGCAGTGGTCGGGCATTGAGTCTGACTAAACTTCACACCTTGTAACACAGGCAAGAACCCTTTCTTTGACTTATTGATACGTCTCCAACGTATCTATAATTTTTTATTGTTCCATGTTGTTTTATTATCAATCTTGGATGTTTTATAATCATTTTATATCATTTTTTGGTACTAACCTATTGACATAGTGCCAAGTGCCAGTTGCTGTTTTTTCCATGTTTTTTACATCGCAGGAAATCAATATCAGACGGAGTCCAAATGCCACGAAACTTTATGATGATTTTTTAGGGGCCAAAAGGAAGAAGTTGGGCCCTGGTTGCACCTGGGGGGAGTCCCGAGGAGGGGACAACCCACCAGGGCACGCCAGGAGGCCCAGGCGCCCCCTGGTGGGTTGTGCCCACCTCGGGTGCCCCCCCAGACCGCCTCTTTGCTCTATAAATACCATAAAAATCCACAAACCCCAGGGGAGTCGACGAAATATCCATCCAGCCGCCGCAGAGTCCAGAACCACCAGATCCAATCTAGAGACCATCTCGGATGGGGCTCACCACCTCCATTGGTGCCTCTCGGATGATGCATGAGTAGTTCTTTGTAGACCTTCGGGTCCGTAGTTAGTAGCTAGATGGATTTCTCTCTCTCGCTGAATTCTCAATACAATGGTCTCTTGGAGATCCATATGATGTAACTCTTTTGCGGTGTGTTTGTTGGGATCTGATGAACTTTGAGTTTATTGTCAATTATATCTTTTTATATCCATGAAAGTGTTTGAGGGAAATACCTACCTTCGCTGTGCTACATCATCCCTTCCTCTTTGGGGAAATACCGACGTAGTCCTAGCAGAGAGGAGCTTTTCTGGCGCTATAGTCAGGGAGCGATCAAAAGGAATTTCTGGCGCCATTGCCTGGGAGGATCTTCAACATAACCAGGTTCCTAATCACAAATCTCATCTCCTCGCAATTTACATTATTTTCCATTTGCCTCTCGTTTTCCTCTCCCCCACTTCACAAAAATTTGCCGTTTTATTCGCCTCTCTTTTTCCGTTCGCCATTTTCTTGTCGGATCTGTTTTTGCGTGCAATCTTGTTTGCCGTTATGGATAGTTCTTCCTCTATTGCTTGCACTCCCGAGGACGAGGTCCTCAACTTTAAACAAAGGGGAGGAGAAAAATTTAAAAGATGCTTGGTATAGAATTTGCATTGCTCATAATAGATCTATCCGTAAGCAATCTACCGTTGTGCTTCTGCGTTGTTTTTATGTTGGCATCACCACTTGGTATAGATTCGTCCTTGATACGATTACCGGTGGAAATTTCTTAATGAGTCCTCCTTTTGATGCTCTTAATGCAATGGGAAATTTAGTGGGTTCACCACCTCTTATGGTTAGTGAAACAATTCTGACTCTTGAGCATGTTATGGAAAGACTAGATGCTATTGAAAAGAAAATGCTCATCGAAGATCATATGGAAATTATACATAAAAAGATGCATAATTTTGCTACTAATCTTGGGTCAAAAGCGGGCGATATTTTTAAGTTGTTAAAAGAGAGGGGTACCTTAATCCATGAAAGAATAGAAGAAAGTCCGTCTCGGATTGATAAATTAGAAGAAATCTTTAGTAATCTAAGCACGGCTTTTACTACCATTACAATTATTGAGGGAACTCCCATAAAGAGTAGGAGATCTAAGAACAAGGGTGCCACTTCTAGTAATAATGATAAGGGAGACCTTAAGATGATTAGCATCCATCCGGATTTTGTTGAAGTGATAAGAGATCCTTTCTATAAGAATGAAATATTTAATTTTACTCCGAGGAGTATTGCTATTGAAGGTCTTTATGCTAAATCTTTGAAGGATTCTAAGTGTTTGATTGAAGAGTTGGACAAAGATGACAAAACTTAGATCCTTGCCTTACGCCTAGCTAAGGGCGTAAAACTATAGCGCTTGTTGGGAGGCAACCCAATGAATAAAATTTATTTTTGCTTTTTGCTTTCTGTTCTTGTGTGTTTACACAATTATGCTGTTGGTATGATTGTGTTTTTTTATGTTTTAATTAGTGTTTGTGCCAAGTAAAGCCTATAGGATCTTCTTGGGTGATAGTTGTTTGATCTTGCTGAAAAAGACAGAAACTTTATACTCACGAAAACAATTGTTAAAAATCACCAGAACATGATAAAATGACAATTCTTTTGCAGAATATTAATATACAAATTACCCAGGTCATCCTATTTTTTCAGAATTTTTGGATTTGCAGAAGTATTCGAAAGTGTCAGATTACTACAGACTGTTCTGTTTTGACAGATTCTGTTTTCTTTGTGTTGTGTGCTTATTTTGATGGCTCTATGGTTTTCTTTGATGAGTTTTTGCCATAGAAAAGTTGGAATACAGTAGATATAATACAAAAACAAAATATGAATTGGTTTGATACATCACTTATAGTAGTGGTTTGCTTTATTTTACTAACGGATCTCACAAAGGTTTTGTTGAGTTTTGTGTGATTGAAGTTTTCAAGTTTTGGGTTATCTTACGATAGATGAAAGAAGGATAGAAGAGCCTAAGCTAGGGGATACCCCGACATCCCAAGCTATTATCCAAGAATGAGCAACCAACTAAGCCCGGGGATGTCCCCGAGTGGCATCCCCTCTTTCTTCTAACAACCATCGGTATTTTACTCGAGGCTATATTTTTATTCGTCACATGATATGTGTTTTGCTTGGAGCGTCTTGTATGATATGTGTCTTTGCTTGTTTTATTTTGTGTTTCAAGTCATCGATCCTTGCTGGACACACCTATTTGAGAGAACCAAAATTACATCATGACTTGCTAGAATTGCTCTATGTGCTTCACTTAAATCTTTTATGAGCTAGGACTTGCTCTAGTGCTTCACTTATATCTTTTTGAGCATGGTGTGCCTAGTATTTTTGAAGAAATGCTCTCTTGCTTCACTTAGATTTATTTGAGAGTCAGTAAAATTTTGAAGAAATTCTCTCTTTCTTCACTTAAATTATTTTGAGAGAAAGAAAATTTGTTATGCTCATGATCTTCACTTATATTTATTTGAGCTTATGAAAAGCAACACATGAAAATTAGTCCCAAAGTGATAGATATCCAAGAAGGATAAAGAAAAAATGTCATGAAGATCATTGGACAAAATGAACTTGATTCTTAGTAATAGTTTTGAGATATGATGATGTGATATGTGAGTTATGTGGATGAGTAATTGTGCTCTAGTAAGAATATTGGTGTTAAGGTTTGTGATTCCCTATGCATGCACGAAAGTCAATAATCATGCAATAAAAATTATATCCTACTTGTGGTGCATTATTCTGTGTTAATTATGCTTAATGCTTGCTTATGAGATTATCCGTTTCTTGGTTGGTCGCTTCTCAATATTTTTGCTAGCCTTCATTTTGCACTAAGTATGACCTCTACTTGTGCATCCAAAATCCTTTAAACCAATTTTGCCATATGAGTCCACTATATCTACCTATATGCGGTATTCTTTTGCCGTTCTGAGCAAATTTGCATGTGCCATTGATACGTCTCTAACGTATCTATAATTTTTTATTGTTCCATGCTATTATATTATCTGTTTTGGATGTTTAATGGGCTTTGTTATGCACTTTTATATTATTTTCGGGACTAACCTATTAACCGAAGGGCCAGTGCAAATTGCTGTTTTTTTGCCAATTTCAGTGCTTCGTAGAAAAGGAATATCAAACGGAATCCAAACGGAATGAAACCTTCGCGAGGATCATTTTTGGAACAAACGCAATCCAGGAGACTTGTAGTGGACGTCAAGGAAGCAACGGGGCGGCCACGAGGTAGGGAGGCGCGCCCAGGGGGTAGGCGCGCCCCCACCATCATGGGCCCCTCGTGGCTCCACCGACCTACTTCTTTCGCCTATATATATATACTCATATACCCTGAAAACATCCGAGGGCACCACGAAACCCTATTTCCACCGCCGCAACCTTCTGTACCCGTGAGATCCCATCTTGGGGCCTTTTCCGGCGCCTCGCCGGAGGGGGAATCGATCACGGAGGGCTTCTACATCTACACCATAGCCTCTCCGATGATGTGTGAGTAGTTTACCACAGACCTTCGGGTCCATAGTTATTAGCTAGATGTCTTCTTCTCTCTCTTTGGATCTCAATACAAAGTTCTCCTCGATTCTCTTGGAGATCTATTCGATGTAATTCTTTTTGCGGTGTGTTTGTCGAGATCTGATGAATTGTGGGTTTACGATCAAGATTATCTATGAACAATATTTGATTCTTGTCTGAATTCTTATATGCATGATTTGATATCTTTGCAAGTCTCTTCGAATTATCAGTTTGGTTTGGCCTACTAGATTGATCTTTCTTGCAATGGGAGAAGTGCTTAGCTTTTGTCGGATTTCAGGTTCCGGCAAAACCCTTGAGGTTCGAACACTGTGGTGCGCACGAAGATCTCCCCCTACCTAATCACGCCCTCAGCCTCACCGTGATCTCAAAGCCTAGCTCGACGAACCCGCAACACAAGGGACAGGAGATTTATACTGGTTCGGGCCACCGTTGTGGTGTAATACCCTACTCCAATGTGGTGTGGTGGATTGCCTCTCGAGCTGAGGATGAACAGTACAAGGGGAAGAACAGCCTCCCGAGGAGAGGTGTTCTTGTGCTTGGTGAGCTTGTGTGGGTGAGGATGGATCTAGTCCAATATGAGATCATCCCTATGGTGGTGGCTAGTCCTATTTATAGAGGCCCTAGTCCTCTCCCCAAATATTGAGCGGGAAGGGAGCCAACAACAGCCAAATTCGAAGGGAGACAACTAGTACAAGCTATCCTGACTAAAGGTGGTCTTCGCCTGCCAAAGGCTCTGGTGGTGACGCCGTATTGGGCTCTACGGTGACCTTCGTCCTGCCGTCCTGCTGGTCTTGGTCTCATTGCACCAATATGGAAACCTTTGCCCGATGCCTCGGGACTCCTCGCCTGCGCTTGCCCCTTTAGCACGAAAGAGGAAACAAGGACACTGCACGCACTGGTGCCCGCCTGGCTCCAGTCATCATGGCTTGCGTCACTGGAACCTCGCGAGGTGTCCCTTGCCTTGATCTCTCTGCCCCTCACGAGCCAGCCTAGTGAGGCCACTCCTGAGGAGGTTGAGGGAGTCCTGGACTAAGGGGTCCTCGGACGTTTGACCTGTTATTCATTGGGTCGGACTGATGGGCCGTGAAGATGTAAAGGCCGAAGACTACCCGTGTCCGGATTGGACTCTCCTTGGCGTGGAAGGCAAGCTAGGCGACCAACTATGAAGATTAGTTCTTATGTAACTGACCCCATGTAACCCTAGATCTCTCCGGTGTCTATATAAACCGGAGATCGTAGTCCGGATAAAAGGATACTGATTACCATATTCACATAGGCTAGACTTCTAGGGTTTAGCCATTACGATCTCGTGGTAGATCAACTCTTGTAACACTCATATTCATCAAGATCAATCAAGCAGGAAGTAGGGTATTACCTCCATAGAGAGGGCCCGAACCTAGGTAAACATCGTGTCCCCCGTCTCCTGTTACCATCGATCCTAGACGTACAGTTCGGGACCCCCTACCCGAGATCCGCCGGTTTTGACACCGACATTGGTGCTTTCATTGAGAGTTCCACTGTGCCGTCGACGAAAGGTTTGATGGCCCCTTCAATTGTCAATAATGACGCTGTCCAAGGAAGAACCTTCCTCCCCGGGCAGATTTTTGTGTTCGGCGGCTTCGTACTGCGGGCCAACTCGCTTGGTCGTCTGGAGCAGATCGATAGCTACGCCCCTGGCCACCAGGAGATGGATCCTGTTGCTGCAACGGGCCCAGAACCAAAGCAGATCGTGCCCTCCGAAGCTACAAAGTCCGCGGAGTTGGAGCCGCACACGAACTCGACATCTTGCAATGTTTGCGTCAATGGAACTCCGGACTTGTCTCCAGCTATACGTTCCGGACCAGGTACGCCTGCGGACACCGAGCTGGATCGGTTATCGATTTTCGAATTTAGCGCCGCAGACATCTTCCAGCATTCACCTTTGGGTGACGTGCTAAACTCTTTAAAGAACTTGTCCTTGGAGAAGGACTCACAGCCGAACTATATTCGGTTCGAGCTAGAGGCGGACGACGAGGAATTTTGCTTCCCACCCGCCACCCACTTCATAGCCACTGTCGATGACTTAACCGACGTGCTTGACTATGGCTCCGAAGACATCGACGGTATGGATGACGATGCCGACAAGGAGCAAGGACAAGACCCACCATTCACTGGACGTTGGACGGCCACCTCTTCGTACAACGTGTACATGGTTGATACACCCAAAGGATCTGGCGACGACAAAGAAGAACCAGATGCGAATAAACCCTCCGAGACGCAGTCCAAGTGCCGGCGCCCCAAACGCCGTTCTAAGCCTCGTCGCTCAAAAGATGGCAACACTGGCACCGGAGAAAATAGTATTCCGGGTGACGCCGAAAACAATGAAGACCCTATCGGAGCGGCATCCGAACAGGAGGAACATGACAACAGGCAAGACAACCCTGATGAACAGGCCATAGAAGATGGCTCGGAGGACGATAGTTACCGTCCACCCTCCGAGGAGGAGCCTCGGCGACGAAGACTTCATCGTGCCTGAGGATCCTCTGGAGCAGGAGCGCTTTAAGCTTCAGCTCATAGCCACTTCAAGGAGCCTGAAAAAGAAGCAGCAGCAGCTTCAAGCTGAACAAGATCTGCTCGTCGACAGATGGACTGATGTCTTGACAGCCGAAGAATACGGCCTCAAGCGCCCAGCCAAGAGCTACCCGAAACGCAGATTGCTACCTCAATTCGATGAGGAGGCACCGGAGCGCACATCTCCCTCGCGTAATGCGGAACGACCACCACGTGGTCGAGACAGGGTAGCCGACCGGCCACCCCGCGGTTAGGATAAAGCGGCAACTCAGGCCGAACAACAGCCTGCCCCACCGCCCCGCACAAATAGAGACGAAAGAGTTCGGGGTCACACGTACGACCTCCGGCAGACCCTGGACAGCAGAGCTGTAACATACCAAATTTTCAATTTGGAATGTTATACATTAGATCAACATTGCATAGCATATTTTATTGCATTTTGGCAAATCCTCGAAAACACTAAGCAACTCTAGGACCCTCGGAGAGAGTTGGGGATTTTCCCGGTTTTCATATTTGATTTTTATCAAATAATGAAACGAGGATTTTTGGTTTTAATTATTTTTCTCTCTGAAAAATATTTCATATTAAAATATATGAGAGGAGAAAATATGACTTCTCCAAAATAATTGAAATATTGGAGGAAAAATATTAAAATCAAATATTTGATTTTATTCGGATTTTATTTGCAATTTTAATTGCATTAGAAAAATTGCACGTTTTCAAAACGGCATTTTGGGCCAAGAAAATGTTCATCTCGTTCTATTATTTTAATTAGACGGTGAAAATTTGTTTTGGCATTTTGGATTTTTATTTATTTTTCTACGATTTTTTTAGGTTCGGCGAAATTATTTTAAAAAAAATCCCTACGCCCGACTGGGCCGAGGCCCAGCCGAGCCAGGCCGGCCCATCCCGCGTCGCCGTCTCCCTCCTGGAGACCGGGACGAGCACGCCGCCGCCGCCCGAGTCCGGGACGGCCATGCCTCCCCGGCGCCCCCTCCCCCAAGCCGGAGTAGCCCCCCACCTATATATACCCCGCCCCGCCGCCACCTCCCTC